>NW_024962263.1:79011907-79049830 GCF_019238085.1 Lagopus leucura
TCCCCCCTTTGTTCCTTCCTTCTTTCTTTCCCTTCTCCTTTCTTCTCCCCCCCACTTTTTTTTTTTTTTTTTTTTTTTTTTAAGATTGCTATGTATATGAAGGAAGAAGTTCCTATTCCTTTTTATTTTTTGTCCTTTTTTGCTACAGCTCACTGGTTGCTTTGCCTTCTTTTCTCAGCCTTGTAGTGTGTTACCTCCTCCTCTCCCTTCCCCCAGTCTGCCACACTGTCAGTGAGAAACAAAACTACTGAAACCTGAGCTTTCTGGTTAGAGAAGATGAAGAATGAGAGGAGGAGGTGGTAATTAAACCCTCCCCCATATTATTCATGCAAAAGAATTGTCTTTGAACACCACTTCATCCTGGGAGCCTCTCAGAGTTCAAAAGAAAAGCTAACTTGTTGTCATTCTGGGGCCTTAATCTAATCACAATGTCTCCCTTTGGTTTAAAAATCTGCTTAGAAGGTGGCAAATCTCTCTCCCCACCTACTGTTTTATATTTTATTCTCATATTTTGGTTTGAAGCATGTGCTCCTTGTTGTTTTGGTGTTTTTCCTATAATGCAGATCTCTACCAAGCAAGGCTGGTTACTGCCACTAGCTTTCATTTAAGAGGTCCAAGCCTTCAGTAGTATCAAGAACAGAAAGTTTTTGTTCTCTGTGTCAGTAGACAGTTCTCCATATCTCTGCCAACACAATGAGACTGAAAGGCTCTCTGAGCAAAAATTTCCTTAATTTTTCAAGGTATCTCCAGACTTGTGCTCTGAGGAGAAGATTAAATGTAACTGATTCTTCTTGGGACAGAGAAGATCCACCATTTTTTATCAGTTGGTGTGTTAACAGCACTGTTTTCAACAAGAAAGCCCAGAAAATAAAAACAGTAATAGTACATTTCCATGCAAACCGCATAGATTCACAGATTCATACACACATATATGTTCATATACATACATACATACTTAACCAGTTTTGTGCTATTTATTACATAGCTCTACAAATGCTCTATATCACTGTGTGGAAGTGTACAAAAAAACTTCCATTATTGTTTCTGAGATTTCCATTTGAGAATTCTAGTGTTACTCAACAACCTGGGTAAGACAAGTCTGATTTCCACTTCACTGACTGCCCTCCAACATCCTCTCTTACTGTAGTATTTAGTATCTACTCTAGTATTTACCCTAGTATTGGCCTACCAATTTCTAGGTAGTTCAGAGCACACTTGCTTGTGTGAGTTGCAGAATTTGAGTATAAGAGTGTGCAACTAGACATCAGCAAAGACTGAGATACTATCATTGCAGGTTGGGGTGTTTCTGAGCAAATGAGTTGAATAGTGAATTTTAGGATCATGTCTGTTTAATTGTGCTGTAGAGTTCCTTGACGAGATGGAAGTGTGATCACCTGGGCTTTGGTGCTGACTCTGTGTATGTCTCAAGACATACACATACCCAAGCCAGAATTTCAGGACATCTGAATCTTGTGATTTTAATTTAAAATGAAATTACAAGGTTTGATGTTATCTTGAATATCTGAGGATAAAAAAACCTTTGGGCCCTAATCAATAATAATAATGATTGCCTCAAATTGCACCAGGGATGTTCAGGTTGGATATTAGGAAAAAATCATTCTCAGAAAGTGTGGTCAGGCACTGGAACAGGCTGCCCAGGGAGGCTGTGCAATCCCTGGGAGTCTTCAAGAAATGCGTAGATGTGGCACTGAGGGATGTGGTTTAGTGGGCATGGTGGTGGTGTGTTGATGGTTGGATTAAATGATGTTAGTGGTCTTTCCAGTCTTAATGATTCTGTGATTCTATCATTCTGTCATTCTGGTTTAGATCATTAGTTCTAACATTTGTAGATATAGATTTAGTGATATATATTTTAAATCTGTATCCAGAAGAAGCTTTTTTATACTACTCATGTAAAAATAATTTCAAAAGATCCTAAGTAGTTCTGACATGTAATTCTTATGTTTGAGTTCATCTCTCCTGACTTTGTATTTCCAGGCATTTTGTGTTGAATCTAGGATGATAACTTAAATTCTCTTTCACTGCTTGTAGACAAACATAGACACTGCTGATTACAATATGTCCCTTCTTAAGACTGTTTCTTTCAGTGAATTTTTCATAAAAATTTTGTGTGGTCATTTAGAGAGAATATCTCATTCTAAAGCAGCTAAGTAACAGACCCATCCTTAAGACTCCAAAACGTAGCGTTCGCAGGAATCAAAGTCTGCTTCGTTAAGAATAGCTGGTAGAGATAAATGTTGCAGAATTATTATAATTAACCTTAGATATTCAGAAATGCCAATGGAGGAGAGGTGAAAAGTGAAGATTGATGGTCTAGAAGCCCCCAGATTAAAATGGCTGAATTCTGGATGATTTTGAGCTAGAGCAATGGGAGTGGAAGAGAAATTGAGGAGAGTGTTGGTTTTCTCTTTCAAAACTGTGTGACTGTGCATAAGGCATTCAAGTACTGAAAGACATGATGTGAAGGAAAACTTACTTGGCAGCAATCTGTTTGGAGGTTAATATTTGTGCTCTTTAGAGAAGCCCCTTCATCTGGCAGAGTAGATCTTTTCTGTCTTGCAGATAACTACAGCTTTATTTTTTGTGTGAAATACATATTAACTTGCAAAATGGGATGAAACTCTCATGAACAGACAACTTGAAAGGAGTTGTTTCTTGGTAAACAGATGTGGGTTCAGTTGCAGATGTTATCAATAAAAATAAAATGCCTGAAAACAGGAAAATAAATAACTCACCAATAACATATAAATTCACAATTTTCTGTAAAACTAAGCCAGACTGTTAAAGTCCCAGCTCCCATTTCTAGTAAAATCTAGTAAAATATCATTCTGTACTAGCTGGTTGTACTTTGCTGATATTTATTTAAATGAAATACACATGGAAAGATACCAAAATGTGGACTTCAGTCTCTCTGTAATTTTATGCTAGTCCACTTACAGACAAATTCAGGATGTCCTGACCCATTCTGAGTTACATCAGACTACAGAAAACCACATAAATATCCACAGTAGCAAAAACAATCTTCTGGGCAGAATAATTTTAAAAAGAAAAAAAAAAAAGTCCAGTATAACCCATACTCCATATCTCTGATTTTCATTTACAGAACCCAAAAGAATTAGTTGGCAAGGTTATTGAGGTGGCTTCTGAGCCACACTTCCAACATTAAACAACTAAAGCTGAATTTGTGTTTGGATTTGGCTGATTCAGTGACACCAAATCAAAGCTGTGGGTCTGGTTCCTTAAAATGACCAGCACAACTATGATCAGCAATTACATCTTAGCATTAGGCAATTCTGTAACGTTTGATGTGGCTTACATCTGTGGCTGGAAGGCAGGGAAAACTAATCTTTTTGTTTGTTTGTTTGTTTTAATACTAATACTGCTTTTCTTTTTTAAGAGAAATAAAGAGGAAAAGACCTTATATCAATAAAAGTAATATATTTTTGATGTTGTTTATTTATTTCAAGAGCAAATATTTATAAAAGGGCTAAATCTTGCTATTTTTGCTTTTATACATTTTCTTTATACTCCTTCTCTAGTGGGGGATGCCACCATAGAAAAGACAAAACTGTTGTTCCTACAAGAAGTAGAGAAGAAATCATTCTCCAATTAAAATGAGAGCAAGTTTCACATTATACCTCAGCTATTCATTGTGTAGCGCCAGAGTAAAAAGGAGTGGTGGGCGATGGGGTTCTTCCTTGAGTAATTCTTCAGTATTTGTCATCCACAAAGTGATTTTCCCATCTTTAAAGTCTTTAGGTGCTTGTAGATTTTTCTGGTTAAAAACACCATTACAGTATTTGTAATTCAATTTGTCAGTGAGGTACTGGGAAGCCAAGGTTGCGTTACATCCCCATCTACTTTTTTTACTGGCATCCAAGATGATCATTCCACTCATGGGCTGAGGCCAGCCTTGGTGACTTGCACCTCCAACACCCATCTGTCCCCTCACTCTTTGAACCTTACTGTCACTGTGTTGCTTTTAATTTCCATTTCCATTTTTTTTTCTCACTGAACTTTGGTGAGATACATGTTGTTCACTGAAACTTGCCCATGCCGATAGTAGAAGGACATAGCAATTATTTTAGGGTGCTCCTGATTTACAAGAACTGCTGTATTTAACATTTCTGTTTGTGAAAGAAAACACTTCAAAGTCCATCTTGTAGTGGCAGGACTTAGAAACTCACTTTGATGCTTTGGTGAGTTTGACTGTCCAAACCAGTTCAGCGAGATTTCCACACTTATCTCCAAGGATTCATGGACTCCTGAACAAGATGTGCAAATTTCAGCCATCTCAGTTCAGCAATTTTGGTTCTCATGCAGTCAGAGCCCAAGGGTACTGCTTTGAATGCTTAACAAAATGAGAGCCAGATAAACACAGTGCAGAGTGCCAGTGAAATCCTATTGTAAATCTATCAAGCAAATACAAAGTGCTCCCTGACCATCAGGCTGGTTCCAAAACTGTAGTTAATAGAGGATTTGTGTGCCAAAGAGCTCCTGTTGTTGAATCGTGGGGAGATGAGATATTGTTTAATCCCATGTTCTTCCTCCTTGTTTCCAGATATGTGACTGGACTTCAGATTTGCTCTCCTCCCCCCTCACACACACCATTCCAGTAGCTGTAGAAACCAATGAAAGTTTAATTGAACATGCGAGATTCACTTATTTCACTCATTCCAAGTATGCAGCCACACTCTTCCAAAATACCCTCCAGACATGCGAACGTATAACCTTGACTTGGCCATCGCTAAAAAATGGTCTTCAGTGCACTTGTGAGGCAGGAGCTTTGGTGAACAATCATCCACGTGTAATAGCTGTGGGTGCTGATAAGCACTTTTCTTACAGCTTTGTGATGAGGGAGATGCTTACAATTGCTTCTGATGAGAGCGCTTCTGTCTGCCATGGCTCACAGGAAACCAATCAGGGATTATTCTTAAAAGATACAGTTACACACTGGAAAATTCATGACATTTATTTTTGGATATGGGACTAAAACCCTGTTCTACAGAGGTGAGGAGAATTTCCACTGATTAGATCAGGCTCCAGACTTATTTTTCCAGTATGGTTCCTAGATGAGCCCAATCTCTTGATGCTTCCTGAACGAGTAGGAAGGAGAGTTTTGCTTCTCATGTTCTGTAAGAGCAGGTTTAAGGCTGGGGATCAGCTTTAGCTATCACTAGTTCATTAACTCAATGATTAAGAAGGGTTTGATAATGACACACTCTGAGAACAGGCAGTGTGGTAGCCGCAGATTACTAATCTCTGCAGCTGCAGATGAGAAATTGGTTTGCTAACAACAAATAAATTCTTCTGAGAATGGAACTTCCCCTCTACAAGCAAAAACACTCAAATGGATTATATTTGTTATCTTCTTTTACCATATGTATTTTTACCTTTTTGCCTGATTTCCAAGTGCAGAATAAGAATACCCATCTCATCTCGTCCTTCTTGCCTTTAGATTTTCATTCTGAGAAAGAAATCCTTCTTGAAGGAAGGTCAAGCTTTCTACCTCATTGCAGATGGCAAAATTGAGTCATGGGGAGAGGTGACTTAGGTCATCAACAGACAAATGGAAAAAGCAGTTGCATAAACCTGATCTCTGAAGTCCCTGCCCAGTTGCTAGCTCCTGTAAATGTCAGTCCCAGAGGGTTTAAGCTAAAACCATAGTGATAAATAGGAAACTCCCTGTTGACTTTGGTGGGCTTTGAAATCAATATACAAACACACATTTCTGTATACCAAGAAAAACAAGTCACTGCTACAATCTTCAGCTTCGTCAGCAGTAAAAACATGAAATAAGGCTTCCACAACCTCAGATGGTTTTGTCTGCACGTTGCCTTGATCTCATCAAAAAGTGTTAGATTGACACAGCGATTACAGTTCCTGTGGTCAGTCAACAACAACGTTATCACCACAGCTGTGGTGTGACTGATTGCACATGAGTGTGTACACACAGTGAGATGGGATTTTTTTTTTTTAGTGGAAGATGAGAGTTTCATTGCTGTGGGTCTGGCTGTCATGCAGACTTCCCGGACCTTGTGGACTGCCTATGCTGGGGCACTGGAAAGTTTCACTCTGGCTGGATGCTGCTGTGGGGCTGCTATTGAGATAGGCAAACTCTGCTTAGTCCCAGTGAGCTTCCAGAGTAAGGTAAGCAGTGCCATGTCTCCTCCAAAGTCTGGATGAAAGACCAACGCTCGCAGGGCTTTACATTGCTCCCTGGGTCTGCTTCCACCACTTTCTCTACCAATGCTGGATCAGCACTCCTTGAAGAGTTTTCTGAAGAAAAGAGAAGAATAGAAGCCATGCATCTTTAGTTAAATCATTTTTAGTTTTCCCCATTCTTAAGCATAAGAGTTCAAAGCTTCTAAGTCACATGCGTGCTACTAATCATCATTTTCCTGCCGAGCATGTTAAAACTTCCACTAACTCATCTTGAGTCCACATTTTAAGATATGATAACATTTTGTACTCAATTTCCCTTCTAATTAGATCATACAAACACTGTTAGTCTTGCTAAGAGTGTGATTATCAGTAACAAAACACTGCATCAACTTCCAGTGCTTTAACAAAATTCCATTTTATTTTATCAGCTCAATGTGAAGTCCTCTGATTAGATGTTAACAAACCAGACTATTTTTCATTGAGAGTTCCTAAGCACTATGAATATATATTCACTCCTTAAATCACATGTACTGTAAAGGTTTTTTGGTTTCCCATTGACTGCCTTGTTTTTATAAATATTTGTTTCTTGAAATCTCTCTTGATAATTGCTCATAATAGCAGTATCAGTATTTTATCTAAGTAGGAGAAAATACTTGTTTTTAAAGAAAGGAACAATTCTTATTATCCTTGATTATCCATCCATGTAACACATTTAACAGTGATCTGCTTGGAGTAGAGAAGGCTCTGGGGAGGCCTCACTGCAGCCTTCCACTATTCAAGGGAGCAGGAAGGTACCAATTTTTTACATAGTCTAATAGTTATCAGACAAGGGGGGATGGCTTTAAATTAAAACATGGGAGATTTAAATTAGATGTTAAGAAGAAATTTTTTACTCAGAGAACACAGTTTGCCCAGAGAAGCTGTTGGTGCCCCATCCCTGGAGGCACTCAAGGCCAGGTTGGGATCCTGAGCAGCCTGAGCTGGTGGGTGCAGCCCTGCCAATGGCAGTGGTTTGGAGCTGGATGGGCTTTGACATTCATTCCAACCCAAGCCATTCTGTGATTCTGCGATTCTGTGATCCACATCTGCTTGGTAGTAACATTTCCTTTTGCATGACAGGTAAGTTCTATTCAGTAAGTCATGAACATACAACAGAAGAAACCTGAATTGTGTTCAATTTTGTCCTTGGAAAAGCTAGTGCTGCAGTCTCACTTGGTGGGGCTGAGGTCTTTTTCAACAGACATTCTTCAGACAAGGCAGATTCTCTCTCCTGGTGAAATTCCAAGAGTGCAAAGAGAACTGAACAGAAGATAGCCAGAAAGAGCCTTGTGGAAGCTCAGAAGGAAGGCATCTTATCAGGTGATCTTGCACCTGGGCAAGGATGAACCATGTGAGGGGCAGGTTAGCCAGGGCACAAAAATAGATTAGAGTGCCTATCTGTAGCTGTAGACAGATTTCTGTATTAACTGAGTTGATTTTCCTGTTGACACTGCATTCATGTGGGATTACTTGATATTTTCCATCAAAAATCTCCATATATCTTTCCTTAAATACAATTGTCTTCTGAAAGATTGACTATAGCTAACCTACTGTTTGCCAGCTGGGCACTCCTTTGTAAACTGTTCATAATTTCAGATGCAATGTCAAAAACACATATGTGCTCAGTCATCAGTAACAATTCACAAATATTTACTCTGCTTATCTGTGATCTCCTGGTAAATTTCTCATACACTGTACAAAAACGTCTCTGGTAACTGGTTTCAGAACCTGTTAAAATGATTATTAACATGCGCACGTACAAAAGTAATTTGATGTCCATCAACTTAGCCACTATCCCTCGACATGTCTTTCCTAATAAAGTTCACCCTGACATTGTCTATGCTTTCGTCACTCTGACAGTAAGACTGTATCTTTATCCCCGTACAGTCAGAAATTTATCAGTGCACAAAATATCTTGGAAAAAAATATATTCTGTGCCTCCAAATCTTCAGCAAAATAATGAAAATCTCCTCCTTGGAATGAAAATTGCACAATCCATCTGTGCTACTCTTTTCCTCCTTTTTTTACGTATATGCCTGTAAAGATGTTCTGTTTTTTTTTCCTGTTCTACTGTACAAAACATATATAAAACAAATTACCACCAGCTTTATTTTAGAGTTTCTTATATAGAGCTGAACATATACTCATCTCTTGGGAAGCAAAAACTAAATAGTGAAATTGGCTGGAACAGCAGCGACTTTCTTTTTTTCTGTCAAAAAGTAACTAGGACTGCATATAAAAAAATTTCTAACATCTTCCCTGCTGTTCCTTTTTTTGCATCCTTGTTAAAGGCTATGATTTTTATGTTGTTTTTTTCTGCAATAGAATTCAATGGGTTAAGCCCATGATAACTGAAATCCAGAACCGCTGTTGAAACATTTCAATTAAATTATATATCGACCATAATTAAATATTTTAATTAAATCGAATACATTTAAATATTGAATGATGCACAGAGAAAGGTTCCCATCAGTATCTTCACTGTCTGAAAGCATTTTACCTAAAACTCACCACAAAATTCCCCAGGGAGGAACATCATTGCTGCCCAGGAGCAATATGTGAAGTATCTGTCCACAAAGTACCATGAACTCTTTTCAAGCCCACCAGTGTCTTGCACTAAGCACTAAATCCATGTCAAGGATATTTCTTTTCCTAAAGGTACAGAAAAAAAAAAAGTTTTAATGGCCAGATTACAAAAATCTAAACCTAGGTCTTAAAAGTCTAATTCATATTAATAACACCTGCTCAATTTATAGCAAAAATTGAAAAAAAAAAATAATGCAAGAGGGAAAGAAAATAATTCATAAAACCTGTATCTTGAGAAACAGCAATACATGGAAGTTGTACAACATAATTCTCTGATGAGTCACGATCCTATTGCCCTTTGCATGTAACGTTTTGCCCCCAGTTGTAATATTACTAATTTCATTAACCTTAAATCAGCACAGACAAAGAGCAGCAGGGTTTGGCATTGAGTGCCTTGTAGACAGGGTTTGGCATTGAGTGCCTTGTAGAGACAAATTTAGATGTTTTGGCAATGCCTTTTTTCCACTCTGTCATTTTTAAAGAAGTTGTTATATTTCCTTTGTATTTCAGTTTTAAATTTAAGCTAGATAACATTCACTGCCAGGCAACAGTCAGATAAAACAGTCAAGATCAATCAACAAAGAATTGCTGAATGGATACATAATAGTGTTAATCTTAGAGTTAATCGAGATGATTTTGTGGAAAATGTATTTTCTAATGCTTCACTTTTTGATAAGATTAGATATTGGCTGTCATACATCATTGTTCAGATTTAGCATAGTTGCACTCCTGCAAAGTCATTCAGTTTAACTCTGCAGCAGTTAAAATGTCAATATGGTGCATGTTAAATGGATTAGGATCTGGCCAGCTGGCAGATTTCAAAAAGTAGTTGTCGATGGGGAATTGCTACCAAATGGTAGCAATGGTTCCTCAGGGAAATTCCCTAACAAGCTGCTTCGTGTCTAACACTTGAACATTTTTATTGACTCTTTACTTGAACATTTTGTAATAAGCGTTGATTATTCTTGATACGTCTGTCAGATTAGCTAGCATTTAGTTATGTATGTGTTTTCAGTAAACTGTTAGCCCCTTGTGAAAGGGGGTTTTGCTGTAATTCTTTCTGCTGCCTCTTTTGGCCTGGACAAAATGTTGATCTTTTTAAGTTGTGAACACACATAGAATTTTCTTATTTCTTTTTTTTTTCTTTTCTCTTTTTTTTACCTCCCAGAAATAAATGAAGGCACCACCATTACAAGTTATGATTCTCAGCTCATGCAACCTTCAAGGTCTACTGGCTAATGAGTTGTGCAATGGAAAGGAGGAAATATTTGTCTGCAATGCCTGAATAATTCGTTACGCAATATAAGACTCTATTTTGATTCTGAAAACAGATTTGTCTCCTTCTTAGAAAAATCTCTTTAGCTGTAAGCTGAATGAGATATGCATAATTTTGGCAGTGTTTTGCATATATATAAAATTCTTCATTTAAGGATTTTGCGGCATTGAACATTATTAATTCACTAGGAGGACAGCATAGTAATATAATAATACTCATATCAAAGTCATTAAGAGCAATACTAGCTATGATACTGGTGTGAAGTTTGCAGAGATATATTTAGTACTTTGAGAGGATGGTAGACCTATTTTGTAGCTGATCAGAATTATGGAAGAGGTTAATGGAATAGGATGAAGTAAGAGTAACATGTAAGCAAGTTTTTCAGTATTTAGAAGCATTTCTATTATGAACATCCAGGTTGCTAAAAGGGAGAAAGCACAGTATCATTTGTACATTGGGGAAATTTTAGACCTAGCTGTGCTACATAGTGAACAAAGAGGAAAGATGCTGGGCAGACTTTCAGTTTCAGGGACTGAAAATGATTGCATGAAAGGTGACCTTTGGTTTTAGTGAGGAGTCTGTGGTTTTTGCATATTGCCAACCCTAATTAAGGAATTGGATCACTGCAGGGATTGTTGTGAAAACCTCTCCTACAAATTAGAGAAGCAGCCTGCAGATTAATGACTGAAGCATCAAATAGGAGATGGGAAAGATTACTTAGGAATATACCTTGTTGGAACAAGTAGCTGAGAGCAATTACTGGAGTACTGAGAGTAGCTCCAGTTGGCAGGAAGAACCAGCCAGCAGAAAGCACTCGCCAACAACAGCAATGAGGATTAGACACGTTGCACGTGGATGACTGTTCTGTTCTCCTTGGGCACCAGAATAACCTTCCTACCAGCAAGATTTTCCAGAGTCTGGATCAAGTCCATTGAGCAGGATGCAAAAGAGAGGGATGGGCATGGATGGCTCCAAAGTGCTGAACTTTCTGATCATTCTCTTGAATTATGATGTGTATGCAGATATATCAGGGGAGAATGGAATATTGTTTCCTTCTCTTGACAAACTTTTCTAGGTTGGAAAGATATGACTGGAGATCAAAGACTTGCTATAGAAATGCAGTTGCAAGTTAAATTTACCTAAGTATAAAAACCAAAAATTGAATAATTATCCTCACACTTTAAGAACAAACTACCACTGGAAAAGTTGCTTTCAATATACTTGCATTATTCGGTTCAGATCCCCTTATTTACAATGGCTTGCCAATAGCTGGTAGCTCCCTGACTCTGGTTTCTATTTCTTTATTCTGAATTCTTGACCATGCAAGGATCAGATGAATGTGATGGATCCATACACTGGCAATATACTCAAGCCCCAGAGAAAATTCCACTTAAAAGTGGGAGAATATCCATGTACCAGGTATATGAACTGTATGCAGAATTTAATGTACGTATCCAGGCATATCTCTGTTTTATTAAGCTGCATTTAGAGCCATCCTAATTATTATCTTTTTTTTTTATTTCCTGTTTTTTGTTTTTGTTTTTGTTTTTGTTTTGCCAGTTTTACTGTCGTACTACTCAGATCCATAGATAGGTCATGGGACTTTCTGAAGAATAGAGTGTACTTCATCTTGAAGAAAGAAGAGATTCTGTCACCAGCAATTTATAAGTTTGGCTGGAGATTTTCCAAAGATCAAAAAGTTGATGTCAATAGTTACAATGCTGTGCACTTTTCACACTTTTCATTTACAGATCACAAACGGATTTTCAAATTTTAAGCACTTCTATTGCAAAACAACCTTCTATCTTTGGGACGTGCATCTCAATATCTTGGAGCACTGAACGTGGAAAGGTGTGGAGACAGATTAAAAGGACATTGCTGGGAGGTCTGATTGGTCAGTTAATGCTGAACTTAAGTTTTTGGGTTATTGTTGTGTTTTTTTTGTTTTGTTTTTTTTCCACAAGAAGAGTTTCCACATCTGTATGTCATCTCCTGCTCTAATCACTTACCAGAGTGCTTCTCCTTTGTAATACTCTCTTATCTTCATACTTTAATGAAGAGGTTTTATACAAACCTTTGGGATTTTGTAACATTTGTGTCTCATGGCTAGTGTGGTATTCTTCCTCTTGCCAATGCTTTGTTGTTTATGCTCAAGACTAGAGTATAATAGGGGCCAGGGAAACAATAGTACTGAACAATGGAAAGCATCTCATTTTTCTTCAAACTGGTAACTACTGGCAAATTCAACACCAAGCTGCAGACTGAGTTGCTATTTACTCTTTTCTAAAGTACACAGTAAACTTGTAAAGCACAAACTGTCATTACTCGATGTAAGCAATTATCTACTCTCTTGACTTAAGTTGATATGAGTTGGGCAAACTCATTTCCATTGTAGTCATGCTATTTCCAGATGAAGTCACAAACTGTTTCACAAAAGTACAAAAACAGTGTCCTTAATGTTTCACTGGATGCCAATGCATCTGCCGTATGGGCCTCCGCACTCTGCTAAGGCAAGAGAAAGAGATTTAATTCATCACTTAATGCAGAATGCCAGTGTTTCAGGACTTAGGACTTGGCAAGCTCCACTGTGAAGCAAGTGGGTAGGTTTCAAAACTTCAGACAAGCTGAGATGACTGAAGATAAGTAATAACAAAGAATAAATTATGTTCAAAATCTCTCAATTTAGACATGAGCCAGGGATGAAAAGAAAAAACTATAAGCAGAGTCATATGCACAAGATGTTCTGTGTGATCTGTCACTGATATCACTGCACAAAGAAGAGGGGAGGGCACACAAAGCAACACTGCCTGCTCCCCATCAATCAAGAAAAGGTCATTGAACATCATGGTATGAGAAAAATACACTTTCTTCTCATTGTTTTCTTTCTTGTAGAAAGTCATGTATACATTGAAATATTTCCCTTCTCGAGACAAAAGAGCATACTCCAAATTTTGCTTCAGTGAATTGAGATAATCTACAGTAGTACAAAATGCCTGTAATAGTGTAATAGTGGCTTGTACATTTAACTATGGCAGTGTGAAAACTCATGCTTGCAGAATTGCATAGCTGAGAAACTGAAGCACTAGGCCTTGGTGTGCATGATTCTGGAATGAAAGTACAAAGTATTGTTATTAATATTATGAAAAGAGAATTGCTCTGAATTTTTACCCATGGATGAACTAAATTTGAACTAAACTTTTCTTCTGAGGCTCTCTGTGTTGTTAGGCTTCTGTTTGTTTCTGAAGTTTACACGCTTTTTGGGTTTGACCAAAGCCAGGGCTACAGAAATAACTTAAGAAATGTTATCAGTCTGATGTTTCTGAGCCAGGTAGGATTAGAAATGACTGGAAATGTTATGGAAGAGCCTGTTTTCATGAGATTTCTACCCAGATATCTAGACCAAAGGGATTTTTAACTCTCTGAACTTACAGAACACCTTTCAGTGCTCTTTGATGTAAACTCCTTGCTTCCTGTAGCATACAGAAAAATCCCCCCACATTGTATCTATGCAAATTACAGTAAATACATCAATATAAGCTCACATTTTAAGATGTGACCTTTTGCTTGAACTGTTAACACTTGGAAGTTTGAGTTTTTTAATTCTCAGAACAGGGTTTTACAGTTCATTTGTTAAGCAAGGTAAATTCTATATTACTCCCTGTTCCTTCAGGATCTAGCAGTAAGTGTAAGAAACACTATTCTTTTGAGCCAACAAGAGCCAGGCTATACAGAGTTAAAGTTCCAACACAATCCTCAGGGTGTTGTTTTCTTTCTTTTCTTTTCTTTTTTTTTTTCTTGCATGTTTCAATTTGTTAGGTGATCTCAGCTCAGCATTTGCAGCAGTACTGAGACAATTGACTTTGGGATGAGGTTTCCCTGCTTCAACTTGAAAGATTCCTTGTGTTTGTGGATTCAGGTCAGACATTCAGTGTTACCTGAACTTAATTACTGTTTGTTTTCGTTTCACATTGTCTTCTAAAAGGCAGTCCAGGCAAAGAGAAGGGCCTGAGAAAAACAAACTGTTATGCAGACAAAAATGGCTTCAATAGCAGCATTAGGACCACCTCCAAGTCTAAACAAAGCTCTGGAGAAAAGGTTATCTCTATCATTCCTCAAACCTTGCTACTTCCTGCAGAAGCCCTGCTCTTCCCTTTGTCAGGCCATAATAAAACCATGCTGTCACCTTACTCCTGTATTCCATATCAAGTTCAGCCTTCTCATGAAGGAACTGTGACCCTGCTTTGCCTCCTTTTGTTCAATTTTCCCCCAAAATTCTATTTCTCAATCCTACACAAGGAGACAAAGGGTGGCCTGGCAGTTAGTGTCCATTTCTTAGGACACAGGTATCTCTGGTATCCACCTATGGTTGTCTTTGATTAGCAAATACATCATCCTGCTTATCCTTCCTCAAGTCAGGCTCAGTAATCCTCTTCTCAGTTTTGGGCCTTTAAAAGCTGTGTCATGTTTCTAAATACTTCAGGCACTGTGAAAGGATACTACATTCATTGTCCCATCTCCCCTGGGTTTGCAAAGCAACAAACTCCTTACGACAGCCAGGGCAACTAATTCCTATGAGAAAGGAAAGTTTAGCTGAATGTTGTGTTTTGTGTGTTCACATCACAGTATTTCTTTTTAATATTTGCATGTAGAAAAAGCAAGTTTTGCCTCTATGTATATTATAGTGCAAAATACATGAATTCAAAATTTTCTTTGACTCTATAACTATTAAATAATTTTTTTTTTTTTTTCTGAGTTACAGAGATGTGGTGGTGCTTGTTGAAGTAAATTAGAATGTTTAAAATAAGATCATGTTCTGTTGAGTCGCTCACCTGAAGACTGCCAAATCTCATCACACATTTAAGCTCAGGACACCACCATCGTTTTATCATAATTTGATGCAGGCATGCTGGTTGATGGTATGTGTCTGTGCACATTCTTGTAACTATGAGACATCTCTTGTTAGAAGCTAACATCATTAGTTCATAAAAATAAGCTCCTAATTCTCCTTTCTTCTGCCATAAAACTACACATGAGCTGTTATCACTGCTCTGATGATGCACAGCAACACCTTAAGCTGCCATGACTTGATCATAGATTCTGTTAATCTAAACCTTTCTTTTTTTATCCTTTGACAGGGCTTTGAAGTATGATGGCCATTGCTAAAATCTCCCACTATTCATATAATAATGATCATCACACAATAGTCCTTATTAAAAAAAGAAATCCCTGATAGAAATAAGTGGCATTTCTCAAAGAAAGGTTCAAATCAATTAAGTATGACTGTCTGAGAGTCCTTGAAGAAACCAAGAAATTTCGCAAAGTGGACTGGAGACCACTGCTTACTTTTGTGAATTCAGCTTCTGATTAAAAGAGTAAGGAAAGAGTATCTGGAGAGCTCAGTAAAACTTCTAGAAATAAGTGGTTTATACAAACCACAGATATGGCAAAAAACAGTCACTATTGTGCAAAAGCAGTATAAGAGAAAGCTGATTTCAGACTTTGCATAGTTACTCAAGGCAAAAGTTAGCATCATGCAAGGTAATGACCATGAACTTGGGCCAGAGCAGACTTTTGTTCTGACAATGAAGACTGAACAAAAAAGCTGTACCATGATGAATGTGGCAGAACAGTAACATACGCTGAAAATAAACCAGTCTTATGGTTTAACCTAGCAGTGGATAAACAGCACACAGTCATTCACTAACTCTTCTGCTTTCCAGTGTGATGAGGGGGAGAACTGAAAGCAAAAAAAAACAGAACACCAACACAACAAAGTGGAACCAATGAGTTGAGATAAAGCTATTTAGTAAGATAGAGAAAAGGAAAAGAATAATAATTAAGAAAAAATATAGATATGGATGTATATAACAAGTGATGTGCAAGCAATTCCTCAACACCCGCTGAGTGATGCTCAGGTAACTCCCAATAAGCAGAAAAGTGTGAAATGAACTCCCACTCCCATCAGAACTCTCTTTCTGCTTGCTATCATATAGTATGGAATATCCTTTTGGCCACTTTAAGTCATCTGTCCTGATTCTGCCCCCTCCTAACTTCTTTGCTGAAAAACTAGAATGGCCTTGGCTCTGTACAACACTAGTTAGCAACAACTATAAACACTGGTGTGTTATCAACTTTGTTTTTCTCCTAGAACCTAAACACAGCACCATACCAGACACTTTGAAGGAAACAATTCTGTCCCAGTTGAAACTAAGACAACTCAGCATGAGAAAACTGACTGAATGGATCTTAAAGCAAATTCTAAAACTGAATGAGAAATATATTTCTCTATAGCATAAGGCACTGGAAGTAAAATGTCAGTAGACTGGAAGAACTACACACATATATTTCTTTAAAAAATAGAAATCTCCCGAAGTTCATTGTGAACAACAAATGTTTTGCCAAAATACAGGGAAATAGATTATCTGCATATAACTGAAGATCAGAATCAGAATCACAGAATCGTAGGGGTTGGAAGGGACCTCCAGAGATCATCGAGTCCAACCCCCCTGCCACAGCAGGTTCCCTACAGCAGGTCGCACAGGTAGGCATCCAGGCAGGTCTTGAACATCTCCAGAGAAGGAGACTCCACCACCTCCCTGGGCAGCCTGTTCCAGTGCTCCGTCACCTCACTGTAAAGAAGTTCTTGCACACATTTGTGCAGAACTTCCTATGCTGCAGTTTCCAGCCGTTTCCCCTTGTCCTGTCTCCACTCACCACTGAAAAGAGTCCGGCCTCGCCATTCTGCCCCCCACACCTTAGATATTTATAGACCTGGATCAGGTCCCCTCTCAGTCTTCTTTTCTCAAGGCTGAACAGACCCAGTTCACTCAGCCTTTCTTCATAGGAGAGATGCTCCAGGCCCTTCACCATCTTTGTGGCCCTCCGCTGGACTCTTTCCAAGAGATCCCTGTCTTTTTTGTACTGTATCATCCTGTTGTATCATCCATTTTATACTGTATCATCACTGTATCATCCAGCCTCCATTTCTCCTAGGAGCAGCAAAGTATTGCTTTACCAGTATCATGTTGTATTAATGACTGTAAATATATAAAATCGCCCTTATTAATATTTAATACTAACTTTTTGGGGGTAATGAATACATATATCAGTAATTGTGGGCATTAAATAGAGTTGAAGAGAAGTTGAAGAGAAGCAGACGGCACATATATCACCTCTAGAAACATCATTGCAGGCTACTGGTAATGAACAACACAACACCTGATAGTCGTACTTTGGAGATCTAGAAACAGTTACTGTTTTACAGCAGCTACATCTATGTGCTGTCTTACTGACAGCTGAGATACAATCCTCAGCAGTTTTATTAACTACAGTGCCAAGGCTTAATGATGACCTAAATCTTATGACCTGCCCAAACTGCTCATGAGCAGTTAAACCTTTCCTTTAGGCTTTCCTTCAGACTTGTTCTCCTTTTAGGGCCATACAACTCACTGTGATATTGATGGTCAACTTTTTCAAGGGTTGAGGGATGTCTGTAACCAGTTTTCATTGAGAGCTCCAAATTTTTTCAATTATAACTTCAGATGCTGTCATTATTGTTTGATATTTCTCTTAGAAGCGATTTAATGCCAGCAAGATGTTGTGTACTAACAGACAAGAAAATAGTATTTAACTCTGTATGATTAGCAGATAACTTTATCAAATGAAAAAAATAATCAAAGTGATCTATTAAATATATTAATTAAATGCACTCAAGCTGCTGTTTCTCAAGTAATTGAATTTAGAGGTACAATTGTGATTAGATCTTCAACTTTGTTGCACATTTGCTGATATCCACTGTTTTTATCTTTTCTTTGTAGCACGCTGGTACATTCTATATTGCTAGATCTAAGAAAACATTCTAATACTGATATTGAAAAATAACTACTAAAATTATCACATTATCTTGAGTCAATCTGTCTTAATGCAGAGGCCTGTTGTAATCACTCTGTTGCAGTTGGCAAGTTCTTTTTTTCTTCATGAGATGGAATGCTCCATATTGTTACTGTTTTAATGTACCATTCTTTTACTCTAAAGAAACATAACTAAGCACTTTGATATGATTGTCTTATAGAAAAGCATGTTGTAGATCCAGTTATTAAGTTTTGGATCCAAAATAGGAATAAAAGCCCTCTAATCTGTAATATCTTCCTTCAGGCCCACATGTTTCCAGATTAAACCATAATATTATTTCTCACCCTTTAACACCCAGGTCCTTCAATTGTAACTTGCTCACAGGTTAGCAGCACCTAATCAGTTATTCTGTTTCAAGCATTGAAAGATACAAGGGTGTGAAAGATAATATTCACTGCTGAAGTTTTAACTTCATTAGAAGAGTATGTTTCTTGACTTGGGCATAGTTTACAGTGAGATGTGCTACACTGCACCCTTAAAAGCTCATCTGTGAGGGCCCTTAAACTATATTTCTCTTTCAAAATCTTGTCCAAAACATTCCTAGAGGGATATTATTGGATAAGCCAAGCAATTTTTTCCTTTTCATCACTCTGAATGGGTGGTGTGGAATATACTCTTTTTGGGTGCGTACAGTTGCTTTTCTTCCAGTGGAGCTCCTCTTTGTTTGCACTAGGTTAAGAAGTGGATCTGTCTGTATTCTGATGTATTAATTTTATGTTCAGACTAGAATGAATGAGAATGGAATCTGGTTCCATGACTTTTAGCAGCTCAGTGTATATGGACATCATCCAGCCCCACTGACAGAAACATATGGACTTCATAGAATCATAAAATCATAGAGTCATAGAAACATGGAATGGCTTGGATTGGAAGGGACCTCAAAGATCAAATTCCAACACCAGCCCCCTACTGCAGCAGAGTAGCCAACTGCTAGAGCAAGTACTAGATCAGACTGCCCAGGGCCCCATCCAACCTGGCCTTGAACACCTCCAGGGATGAGGCATTCACAAGCTCTCTGGGCAACCTGTTCTCGCCTATCACCACCCTCTCAGTGAAAAACTTGCCCTGACATCTAATTTAATTCTTCCTCCCTTTAGTTTAAAATGTTTTCCTCTTATTCTATCACTATTCCCTCATGTTTATAATCTGCCTTCAAATATTGAAAGGCTACAATGAGTTCTCTCCAGACTGAACAAGGTCCTTCAGTCTGTCTTCATTGGAGAGATGTTCCATCCCTCAGATCATCTCTGTGGTCCTTCTCTGGACCCTCTCCAAAAGCTCCACATCCTTCCTGTATTGGAGGCCCCAGACCTGGATGCAGTACTCCAAATGGGTCCTCTTGAGTAGAGTAGAGAAGGACAATCACCTCCTTCACACTACTGGTCTCCCCTCTTCTGATGCAGCCCAGGATACCACTGGCCTTCTGGGCTGCAGGTGCACACTGCTGACTCATGTTAAGTTTTTCATCTACCAGGACCCCGAAATCCTCCTCAATAGGGCTACTCTCCAGGAGTTTTTCTCCCAATCTGTATACATATCTGAGATCACCCTGATCCATGTGCAAAACCTTGCACTTTGCTTTGTTGAACCTAATTAGTTTGACATGTGTTCACCTCTCAAGTTTATCAAAGTCCTTCTGTATGGCATCCCTTCCTTCTGAACAAAGGAACCACTCAGGACCGCTCAACTTGGTGTCATCAGCTAATTTGCTGAGGATGTACTCAATCTCATCATATATGTCACTGATAAAGATATTAAATTGTACTGATCCCAAGACAGACCCTTGGGGAACACAACTCATCACTGACCTCCACTTGGACATAGAGCCATTGACCGCAACCCTCTTCAACCAATTCCTTATCCACTGAATTCTCCACCCTTAAAATTGATATCTCTCCGGCTTAGAGATAAGGATGTAGTGGGGAACAGTGTCAAAGACTTTGCAGAATTCCAGGAAGATGACATCAGTTGCCTTTCCTTTGTTCACCAATGCCATCACTCCATCCTAGAAGGCCATCAGCTTGGTCAAGTATGACCTTCCCTTGGTGAAGACGTGCTGCCTGTCTGCTGGATGTGAGATATGTGAGAATCCTGCCAGTCTACACTGAGGCAAAGGACTCATTTAGTGCCTCATCCTACTCCATATCTGTTATAGCCAGTCCTCTTTCCCATTTAACAAAGGAGGTACACTCTCTTTGTCCTGTCTTTTCTGACCAATGTATATATGAACCCCTTCTTACTGTTTTTAATGTTCCTCGCCAAGTTCAGTTTCATCTGTGCCTTGGCTTTCCTAATTCCATCTCTGCATGTCCAGACTTCCACTAGCAGTCAAGGAGTTTGGATCAGATCCTTTATTCTGTGAGCTATTACATATTATCTCCTCTCCACATCCTGGGCCCCAGTTTACATATGATAATTCTTGATTTGTAGATATTGAGAGTTTTATTGTTTTCCACCTCACACTCTTTATCTCAGCCTAGTTGCTTTTCCTATAAGAATTAATTCCAGCTTTGTTCTGCGAATGCTAGTCACTTTCCTTAGTCATACTAGGCATTGTGCCAATGAATTCAGACTAAACAGAGGATATTAATTTTACTTAAGTATATACATATTGCACAAAAGCTGTGATGCATAAGGGTTTTGCTCCAAGAATGACAATAAAACCGTTGTGTAAGCTTTCAAATTTACATGTCAGTGATAACTTGCAGAGGAAGTTAGGGGCACATAAGAGGATGCCATCTAAGTTTTTTTTTGTTTTTTTTTTTTTTGTTTTTAACAATTAAATATCATAAGAAGGTGAGCTGTGAATTACATCTCTTTCTCCTGGAAAAGTTGATATAAAATTAACCTCAGGCTACTAACTTTTGTTATTCTGCACAGTTGTGTTCTCAAGATGTGGTTTGCACAAAGGTGTTGAGTTCTAACACAGGAGTATTTCAGATATTTTGTAAGAGAGGGAAGGGACATGCTGCTAGAATCTGAACACTACCGAGACATCTATTTAAATATAGTTACGATACTGAGTAAAATGAAGCACACCTTTCTCTGATAGTGGAAATAGTTTTGTGTTCACTGTAATCGACAAATCTGTCCTATCTGAGAAAATCAAACGCCTGCTAATGTTTACTAAGAACTATCAGTTCTATTAGTAGATACGATTTGCTATATTAGTCTGTATGGAGCTCCTCTTCATTTTGGGCAGAACAGCACAGTTTTTATTTAACTGTGACTTTGGTAACTGTACAACTAAAAACACTTCCCTGAGGCAGAGAGCTTAACCATTTGACCACTGCATTCTTTTGAGTGGGGAATTGAAAATACATTCTTGAACAAAAGGAGGTCTTGCACCTTGGTATTTGTGGAACTGATTGGATCTCCTTAAATTATTCAGGGACTTTACTGTTGTAGCTCAGCAGAAGCTGCTGAGATTTTATCTCTGGCAAGCACATGAGAAATGCAGTCCTAAGCATCTTTAGCTCCTTCCCAGTGTTATCAGCTGATCAACAGCACAAAGAAACAACAAATCTCAGCCCAAAAGGCATACCAGGAGTGAATGAGTTAACCACTTACTGAGCTGGTGAGACTGATGGCTAGAGAAACCAACTCAATCCAGTTTAAAGGCTTTTTTATCTAAACTAAAACTGTTAAGAGGGGATTTGCTTCCTTGAAGATGAAATGCTCATGTCCAAGATGTTACTCTGTAGGCCTGCAAAGACACATCTGTTAGTACATTCAGGAAACTGTTCTGGCTTAAATGACCAGATGTACAGGAAATACACGTAAGGACCTTCACTGAGAAAATTTGTGCCATGTGTAAGGCTGATTAGTAAGGAGAAAAAGATTAAAGCTTTTCACCCTTGAACTTGCCCAGTGTTCAGAGAAGGCAGTCTACTGGGACCTGTGTGAATCTGTGTGGGGAGGTGAGAAGGGAAAAGCAACAAGTACATTCAGTAGTCATACAAAGATGCTTTATAGAAGTATGAGGGAAAAGGCACATTTTCTGCAGCCTGATATAACTAGGATGAACTAAGTCTCAATGCCCAGGCATTGAGGAGAAACTTGATCGATGCTGTTAAGGTTTTAGAAGCTTCATTCATCCTACACCTGCCTGTCCAGCCAAGCAGCAGTGTTCGTGGTCCACATCAGCCTGGAAGCACTGATGCTGCTGGCAGAGGCTCTGGGGCTTGGTGTTGGCTGAAGTGATGCCTCCTAAAATTGCAGGCCACAGCCCTTTGGGGACAAGGCGTCAAACTGGTTAGAATTTCCAGTAATAATGTCAGATGGATGTTTCAGTGCTAAATATCAGAAATAAGAAAGGTGTGATGAGGTAGAGCAGGAAGGCCCTTCCCTCATACCTTTCCAAATAACTCTGTGGTCTTTTCCTCTTCAAAAATTTTCCCATCTACAAGATTATATAATCATAGAATGCTTAGAGTTGCAAGGGACCTCTGAAGGCTATCTAGTCCAACTCCCCTGCAATGAACAGAGACATGCACAGCTTGCCCAGGGCCTGATCTGGCCTCACCTTGAAAATCTCCAGTGACAGGGCGTCCACCACATCACTGGGCAACCTGTTCCAGTACTTCACCACCCTCACTCTAAAAGATCTTTTCCTTATATCTAACCTAAATCTACCCGCTTTGGGCTTGAAACTATTTCCCCTTGTTCTATCACCACAGACCCTGCTGAAGAGTCTTACTCTTTCTTTCCTGTAGCTCCTCTTCAGGTACTGAAAAGCCATTATGTGGTCGCCTCGGAGTCTTCACTTCTCCAGGCTGAACAGCTCCAGCTCTCTCAGCCTGTCCTCATAGGAGAACTGTGCCATCCCTTGGATCACTGTTGTGACCCTCCTCTGGATATGCTCCAACAGGTCTATGTCTCTCCTGTACTGAGGACTCCTCATCTGGTACTCACCAGACTCACCAGTACTCACCAGAGCAGAGCAGAGGGGCAGGATCACCTTTCTTGCCCTGCTGGCCATGCTTCTTTTGATGTAATCCAGGATTCGGTTGGCTCTCTGGGCTGCAAGGAACACACTGCTGTCTCATGTCCAACTTCCTATCCACCAGTACCCCCAGGTCTTTTTCATCAGGGCTGCACTCAATCCTTTCATCCCCCAACTTGTATTAGTAATGAAGGTTGCCTTGACCCAGGTGCAAGATCTTGCATTTGGATTTGTTGAATCTCATGAGGTTCACTTGGGCCCACTGCTCAAGCCTGTCTAAGTCCTTCTGGGTGGCATCACATCCCTCTGGTGTGTCAGCCGCACCCCACGGCTTGGTGCCAAGAATCCTGATCCTTCCCTTGTTTTCCTGTACCAGGCTCTCGCATCCTGCCTCACCACCCAAACATTTCTCCTTTGCCAGGCTCCTGTCCTGTCACCCCCCAGTTGTTGCTGATCTCCACCCATATCCAATGTCCTCATGAGCCCATGGCCATGTAGACATGTTCCATTAGTTGCAGAAACTGCTTTAATAGTTTGTCTGAACATTTTGCCCTTTCTAAAGAGGCATTAACACCATGTGAGTCAGTCCTACAGAAATAAGTCTTATTCATCAAATCTTTGCTTTATTCAGTTGGTGAGGATTGATGAGTTTATTAAAAATATAAGATTAGAACATGGAGAATCTTGCTTGTCTGTGGATAATGATGTAATGTATGCAGCTGTTTGGCTTACTCTGGGGCAAATTTAAGGAAGAACTGTTATGGGCAGTACAGACCATATTCTGGATATGGAAATCCAGATATAAATGATTTTTTTGCATGTCTCATTTTGAGACCATTAATTTCCTCTTCATACTCCCATGGAAATAGAAACAGGGTTTATGGTCTTGCTATGGCCTCTTTTCTACTCTGTGCTTGCAACAGAATTTTGGATGCTTTGGTCTTTTGATGAGCTGTACTTAATATGTTGGGGCACAGAGAAGGGACTATAGGACTCAGCCACTGTTTACAAACCTGTGCTGAAGAGCCTGCAAGATGACTTCACTCAATATACATAATATTTTTCCCATCACATTACTGTCCCATACGTATGCCTGGAAATTACATGCAATTCCGTGCATCTTTAGCATATAACTAGACACATATCCAACACTACTTATTTGAACTACTGCTCTTCAGTACCTTTGTGAAAGCAGCTCGATGCTGAATCTACATCAGCCTTTTACCGTGAAAGATTTACCATCACTGCCATTTGCATGTAAAGGAGAAGATCACAGCTCAACTAAACAGTATAGATATCAGTTGTACCATTTCAGTGCCTACCACAGGTAGTCTGAGGTGTTGCATCGGTGTAGTACTGGCACAGGCAGATGTGTACTGCATTCAGGGTTTCTGGTTTACCAGTGCATTGCTGAAAATCCTGGGATGTGTTAAGTCTCAGTATCAGTAGCGTTACACTGCACTCACAGAGCTGAAGATTCTACATTTTAATTCTAGTTAGTAGTTTTTTAAAAAATTCAGTGACCAATCGTGATAGTCTCTATTGATCATCACATGAGCTTTTAGGACAGAGCCCTGCATCTCTACAGAGTCCCACTGGAATGGATGGGACTTTGTGTGATCAGGAGCTTGTGGGTAGCCAGCTCAAGTGTTGCACAGACATCCTAAGGGAATATTAGTCTGAGTGCTAAGGTTGTCCAGAAATCTGTAGATGTCACTCAAGCACAAACTGTGCTGTTCCTAGATCTGATTGACAAGAAATGCTCACTAGGAACATAAGAACAACCAAAGGACCAAGTGTGGGCTAGTTGGCACTAATTAGCTGCTAATCCATAACGAGGCATTTGTGAGAGTTGAATGCCTGTGGAAATCAGATCAGCTCACTGCCCTAAGAGGAGGGCTGGGGGTGGAGACTGCAAGAGTGCTTCTGTAAAATACACCACAATGATAGCTGGGTAGGTGAAAGTTGATGGAACAAGTATGTTGAGACATGTCTGAATTTGTTAGGTGCTTTAAAAAGAATTACCTTTTTTTTCTTCTTCTTTTTTTCAGGCAAAATAGGAAAAAGTTCATTCTTAAGGATACTATTTGAAAAGAGGAAAGGATGTAGACAAGTAGGAAAGCATCTGCTGTCAGCGCTGACGTTTGTTGCCATTTCCCTTAGTCAAATTCATTTTTCTGGCACAATTATTTGATACAAACGTTTTGAATGGCTTTCATTCTATTCTTTGAACAAACACGAAGGAAAATCAGTCCTAATTTGTGTTCAGTTCCACTGTTTCTCAATTGTGTCAAAATGCAATAGCTATAGAACACCTGGAAACGTTTAGCAAACTGCCATTCTCATGCTCTGCTTTTGGCTGAGGAGGAGAGTATTTTCACTCAATCCCAATTAGGCCTGTAACTAAAATTTCAATATTTGTTCTTCTCCTGCCATCACATTAATATCGCCCCAAATATCCTGCAAAGATGGACGGAGACATAGTAACTTGGAAACTGTCTTGGAAAACTGAGTTTTGGTTAGTTTTTTCCCTGCAACACTGATATAATAACAGGAATATTGTTGTTCTGAGCAAAGATAACATATCAATATACAGCAAGAGTATTGTGAACTTAAAAAAAATCTTGTCAACTTCAAAGCTCTTTGCATTGATGGAAATGTGATCTCTCAACAAATAGTCATTACATTATGTGAGTTAATTGTTACAACTACTTTTTGCTTTAGAGTGGGAAAGGTGAATAGAAAAATTCTTAAGGACTTACAGTGCAAAGAAGGACATGTAGACTCACCTATCGAAACAATAGAAACAAATGCAAATAACCTCACAGTCAAGTCAGGCTCATTATCACCCCATGTGCCACTTCTGTCATCATAGTCTTCAGGATGAGAATAAATACCATGGTAGTTTAGGGCAAAGGAATTTGATACCTTACATTGTCAGACATGAGATGTCAAAGTGCAAAAGAAAGAATCTTCTACTATTATAGTAGTATGAACATTGATATTCATGGAATAGATCAAAGCTATTTAAAACACACTGGAGCTAATGAAAAACATAGGTTTCCATAACAGGTAGTTCCTAGGAACAAGAGACTAAATGTATCTGCTGTGCTAGCAATTGGGAGAAGGTGGAAGCTGTTGGGAGAAGTGCTCCATGTTAACATAGTGTGCCTTGTAATGGAGAACAGGGTGTTTTGCCCAGATACATTGGTTGTGTTTGCTCATTAGTAAAGGCAGCAAGATGCTTTAGGTCTGATCTACACTGAAAGTGATGGAAAGGCCTGACTCATGTCTTCCAGATCATAGTGCTTTACACTGTTATTTCAAATAAGAGAATAAAAAGGAGGGGAAGGGAAGGGGTAAGTAAAGAATCTGCTCTTTAAACAGTGGACATTTCACTGACATTTTTGTTGTATCATATGACAGCTCCTCACAGTTTACGTTTTACAGACAACAAGGCCTTTCTATGGGAAGCAAAAAAATGGAATTTACCTTTTACAGGGACTTTGATATCTTTGAAACTTGTTTTGTAATCATAGGTATGGTAATGGTTCAGAAGTTATCCTGATGGGCATAGCCTTAGCTAACCACTGAGATAAAGAAGTAAGAATATCCAAGGAGGGCTTGAATTTTACTACTGTTATGACACTTCTGTGCCAGTAACTGGCCAGTGTGAGGGAGCTTGATTCTGATCTGTTATTTACTCTGGACACAATTTCTGGATATTAAGTCTCTGGTGGCCTTTGTCCAGATTCCTAAGCACAGAATTATTATAAAGGAAGGGGCCAAATTTGAACTTGGAAGAGTAGTCTCTGGCACTCTCTGAAACATATACAAAAACATGAAGTTTGGCTAACCTTGCTTGAATGCTGTTGCATAATTGTGTATGTCAGAGATTAGTGATTGGTCTTTATTCAGATCCCTCTGTCTTGGTGGTCTCGATACATGTCTTGAGAAAGACATATATTGTTAATTCACAGCAGTTTTTAATGCCAAGGAATAAGTGTGCAGTAATTCAGATAACGCTACTGTGATTCAGTTTCAACTTGAACAAATGCTGCAAGGAGCAGTCAGTTCTTGCAGCCCCTTTGTCTGTCAGCTGTAGTGTCATAATATCACAATCACAATGCAACGAATGGTTCTCTGTCTTAAGTATTACTGCCCTTTCTCCTTAGGATTGGAACAACTTAAAATGTATTTCTCATGTTGAGAAGTGTTGTTACTTTCACTTTACACAAAAGTAGATGAAAGACCAAAAATTCAAATTAAGACCTTCAATATTGGTTATTTATCTATATGCTTCAAAAACTGAACATAAGTAAATTATATAATCTGACTAAAAAGTCTCTGGTAAACTGGAAAACCGAATCTAGGCACCTAAGCTCATGACAGTTGGATAAAAGCATTCTTCCCATTAATATCTTGATCTTCATAGAGTCATCGAATCCTTAAAGATGGAAGGGACCTTTAAGTTCATCTAGTCCAACTCCCCAGCAATGAACAGGGGCACCCTCACAAGGATGTTGTTGGTTACCGTGTCAAAGATAGATGACATCAGTGGCTCTTCCCTTGTCCATTGATGCAGTTACACCATCACAGAAGGCCACTAGGCTGGTCAGACATGATTTGCCCTTGGTGAAGACATGCTATTCTCCCGTATCACCTCCCTGCCATCAATGTGACTTAGAATAACTTCCAGGAGGATCTGCTCCATGATCTTTCCCAGCATGGAAGTGAGACTGACAGGTTGGTAGTTCCCAGCGTCATCCTTTTTACCCTTTTAAAAAATGGATATGACATTACCTTTTTTCCAGTCACCAGGGACTTCACCTGATTGTCACAACTTTTCAAATAACATTGAGAGTGACTGTGCAACTTTATCAGCCAATTCCCGTAGGACTCTGCAATGCATCTCATCACGACCCATAGGTTTGTGGATGTTCAGGTTCCTCAAATGCTCACAAACCTGATCTTCACATACAGTGGGAGGGACGTTGCTTCCCCGATCCCTTCCCCACCAGACCAAATGTTTGAGGGCTGTGTGGTGAGCATTTACCAGAGAAGACTGAGGCAAAAAAGTTGCTAAGTACCTCAGCCTTCTCCTTGTCTGTTGTTACCAGCTTGCCTGTGTCATTCACTAGGGGGATATGTCCTCCTGGACTTTCCTTTTCTGATTGAGGTACCTGTAGAAGCCTTTCTTGTTCTTTTCGGTATGACCTAGTTGCTATTACCAAAACATGGTAGGACCTCTCCCATGACTGGAGCTCTGTGATGGATGGCTACAAGCTCTTCAGAAGGGATAGACAAGGAAGGAAGGGTGGTGGTGTGGCCCTTTATATTAAAGAGTGTTTGGATGTTGAAGAGATTGGGGTCGGGAGTGATAAAGTTGAGTGTCTATGGAAAAGAATCAGGGGGAAGGCCTGTAGAGATGACATCTTGGTGGGGTCTGTTATAGACTGCCTAATTAGGATGAAGAAATGGATGAGGCATTCTATGAGCAGCTTGCAGAAGTTGTGCAATTGCCAGCACTCGTTCTTGTGTGAGACTTCAGCTTCCCTGATATATGTTGGAAATATAATACAGTGTAGAGGAAGCAGTCCAAGAGTGCATGGAAGATAGATAGTTTCCTCACACAGCTGGTACAAGTGCCTACCAGGGGTGGTGCCCTGCTAGACCTGCTCTTCACTAACAGAGAAGGACTAGTGGGAGATGTGAAGGCTGAGGACTGTCTTGGGCAGAGAAACTATGAAATTGCAAAATTCTTGGAGATGTCAGAAGGATGATTAGCAACACTGCTATCTTCAACTTCCAGAGGGCAGGCTTTAACATGTTCAGGACACTTGTAGCACGGGTCCCTTGGGAGTCGCTCCTTAAAGGTAAAGGGGTCCAGGAAGTGTGGATGCTCCTTAAGATGGAAATCTTAAAGGCACAAGAACAGGCTGTCCCTGAATGCCATAAGGTGAGCTGTAGGGGAAGACCAGCATGGATGAACCAGGAACTATTGTCAGGACTCCAGAAGAAAAAAAAGAGTCTATGTCCTCTGGAAGAAGGAACAGGCTACTTGGGGGGATTACAAGGAAGTTGCTAAGGTATGCAGGGAGGAAGTTAGTAAGGCAAAAGCCCAACTTGAACTCAAACTGACCACTGCAGTAAAAGACAGTAAGAAATCCTTTTACAAATATATAAACAGTAAGAGAAGAACCAAGGAGAATTTCCATCCTTTACTTGATACAGCGGGCACTGAGGATAAGGAGAAGCCAGAGGTCCTCAATGCCTTCTTTACATCCGCCTTTAATAGGCAGATCAGTTATCCTCAGGGCATTTTAGGCCCTGATCTGGAAGTCTGGGATGATATGCAGAATACAGCCCTGGTGATTCAGGTGGAGATGGTTAGAGAGCTCCTCCTCCATCTGGACTGTCACAAGTCCATGGGACTGGATGGGCTCCATCCTAGGGTGCTGAGGGAGCTGGCGGGGGTGATTGCCAAGCCACTCTCAGCCATCTACCAGTGCTCCTAGTTATCTGAAATGTCCCAGAGGATTGGAGGCTTGCCAATGTGCCTCCCATCTACAAAAAGGCCATAAGGAGCATCTAGGGAACTACAGATGAGGGAAAGGCTGTTGATGTAGTCTGCCTAGGCTTCAGCTAAGCCTTTGACATGGTCTCTCACAGTATTCTTCTGGGGAAACTGACTGTCCATGTCCTGATCAGGTATATCCTTCTTTGGGTAAGGAACTGGCTAGTGGGTCATGCCCAGCAGGTAGTGGTTAATGGAGTTAAGTCCAGCTGGCAACCCATTACAAGTGGTGTCCCCCAGGGGTCGGTACTGGGGCCCATCTTGTTTAATATCTTTATTGATAACCACAATGAGGGGACTGAGTGTACCTGAGGAGTAAGTTTTCAGGTGACACCAACTTGGGAGGTAATGTTGATCTGCCTGAGCATAGGAGGGACCTTCAGAGGGATCTGGATAAGCTGGATCACTGGGCTGTGGTGAATGGGATGACGATCAACAAGGCCAAGTGATGGGTCCTGCACTTTGGCCACAACAACCCCATGCAGCATTATAGGCTTGGGGATAAGTGGCTGGATGACTGTGAGGAGGAAACGGACCTGAAGTTTTGGTTGATGCTCAGCTGAACATGAGTTGCCAGTGTGCCCAGGTGGCCAAGAGGGCCAACAACCTGCAATAGAAACAGTGTGTCCAGCAAGAACAGGGAGGTAATCATCCTCCTGTACTCAGCACTGGTATGGCTGCACCTCTGTTCAGTTTTGTGCCCCTCACTGCAAGACAGACATTGAGGTCCTGGAGCATGTCCAGAGAAGGACAACAAAACTGGTGAGGGCTCTGGAGCACAAATCTTATGATGAGCAGCTGAGGGAACTGGGATTGTTTAGTCTGGAGAAGAGGAGGCTCAGGGGAGACCTCATTGCACTCTACAACTTCCTGAAGAGAGGTTGTGATGAGGAGGAGTTTGGCCTCTTCTCCCACACAACGAACAGGACCCAAGGAAATTGCCACAAGTTATGCCAAAGGAGGCTTAGATTAGACATAAGGAAAAACTTTTTTTTTTTTTTTCAGAGAGTGGTCAGGCACTGGAATGGCTGCCCAGGGAGGTGGTGGAGTCGCCATCCTGGGCAGTGTTCAAGAGGCGTCTGGATGAGGAGCTACGAGATATGGTTTAGTGCTTGTGGTAGCAATGGTAATGGGAGGATAGTTGGACTAGATGATCTTGTGAGTCCTTTCCAACCTTGTGATTCTATGATTCTATGATTCTATGATTCTAAGTTGCAGTATTGACTTCTGTTTAGAAGTACTTCATTTAAAAAAAAAAAAAAAAAAAAAAAAAAAAATTCTTGAGGAATCCCAGAATGTAAACTCTTTTAAAGCTCTCCCAAGTATTTTTACTTGATTCTTCAGTATCTGTTCTTAAAGCTACAGTAAATGCTTTAATGCTACAGGCTAAACCAATTTACAATCTTTACTGTTGCATAGGGAAAAAGAGAAGATTGTTATATCAGAAATGGAAATTATTCCATTTCTTCTTGGTGTAAGAAATACACCAAGATACTGTTTTCTGTTAGACAGGTCTGCAGTCAGTCATTGTGGACATGCTTGATTAAGAAACACAGACATTTCCATTGGTGATTTGGACTTTAGGCAGCCACCTAAAAACACTTCTTCCTTTTCTTTGCACAAGAGTCTCAAATTCCTTATTTTTCCAAAGTGTAAATGAGATGAGTTCTCTACTTTGAGAAGATCATTTTCAATAACACATAGTTAACCATGTCTTTTCTCTAACTTGCTTGAAATTATAGGTCACCAAATATTACAGACAAATATTACAAAATTTATCTGTGTGGGAGATACAGATGAATTCAGATTTGGCCCCAAGTCTCCTTTCAAATCATTTTAGCCCCCTGAGTACCTGTATTTCACATATATTTGATTTCCTTGCATCCTTAGTACTGAATATTATTCAGGATCAGATTTATAATTGAGTTACTAGGAAATCTCAGAATTACTCAGAAATAATATAGCACTAAAAAGCATAATGGAAAAGACTTAAGTGCTATAATTTGACAGAAATTGTTTAGAGCAAGGCAAAATGTTAAACTATTAGCTGGAAGCACAATAACACTGAGAATAAGTCTAGGGTAATTATCCCTCCACAGGAATTAATCTTGCTTAAATTGAAGTTGTTTGACAAATTTCATAGTGAATGACAGTTAAAGACAGTGAGACAAAAACAAATCAAGAGAAAAAAAAAAAAAAAAGGAAGATGCAAATAGAGTACTTGTCATATCAGCGTGGATCAGAGTCCACTTGTAACAAATTTATAGAGTAAAGTAACTGGTGTTGAGAATTTAACACCCACATTGTTTCCTATAGTATCCACTGCAATTGCAGCAGTTCTGTCTGAATGGAATTTGTGTCTCTCAGTCTGTGGCTGCTGCACTGTGGGACCCAAAGTGCACTAAGACAAAAGGATGGGATTTGCTTAAAGTGTTACAACGTGAAGTGCTAATGTACATGCAGCACCTGAGAGGTAGGCCTGCATTATTGAGTGATCCTATGGGAAAGTAACTTCTGTATTGCATCTTAGCAGTCTGACACCAGCTTTATGAAGAAATTATAATAGAGGAATGAGTCTATTCTTTTTTGGAGAGATCCAGCAAATGGAAAGCTGTGTTCTTTCTAAGCCATTACCATACAGAACACTCACACAGTGTATTTTAAAAATCTCCTAGCAGAATCTTCATTAATACTTGAATCCATTACAAGCACAGGCACAGATTTTACTTAAAGCATACAATTGCATGGGGAATTTGCAAAGTAAAATATCATATCTGCATAAAAATTTGCAAATTTTATTCAGAGCTTTTTTTTTTTTTTTTTTTGGGTCCTCTAAATAAAGCAAGACATGGTAGGTGAGAATATTCTGGGATCTGTGTCTTCCAGTGAAAACATCTCTGAAATATGTTCAACTTCTTTTTTTTTAATTTATTTTTTAATTTTTTTTTAACGTTCAATGTTTAGTGCTCACTGTGACCTCTAATGCTGGGATACAGCTGGGACATGAGAACCACAGTACTGCTGTCAGTAGTACATGAGCTGTTATGAAGAAGGGAACAGAGGTTGCTCAGACTCTGCCAACAAATATAGCACAAATTTTGTACTTGTGTGTGCCAGGATTTTCTTCCCATTGCACAGAATCCTTGCAAGAGGCATAGAAAGGAACCCTGAGAGGTTATCTAGTCCACACACCTCTTTTTCTTTCCATCCCAAATTTGATGTTTTGTGGTACAGACACCAAGTTATCCTGGGTTGCACAGCTTTCGTCACAGGGAAACATATTGCAGCTCGGTGCTGCTTGAATCCTGACAAAGTGGAACCTGAATAGGGACAGTCTTCTGTGCACCCATGTGAACTGACCTAACCATCCTTTGGCTAAAATTTCCCCTGAGCTTGGTGCTTTGTTTCCGTTGCTTTTAAATATTCCATTAAGAGAAACTTTAGGTGGATATCCATGCTGTGTGTCTTAGACACCTTAAAATTATTCTTCAGGATACTTTCAGTTGTGAAGAGTAGGTGAGTAAAATAAAAAATAAATTAGAGTCCAGAGGAGGACCAAGAGGACAATCGTGGTGGGGAGCACCTCTCCTGTGAAGAAAGGTTGATAGAGCTGGATTTGTTCAGCCTAGAGAAAAGAAGGTTCTGGAGAGACCTCATTGTAGCCTACCAATATCTAAAGGGAGATTATGAGAAGGAGGGTTTTTTAGACAGGAAGATAGTGATAGGACAAGGGAGAATGGTTTTAAACTCAAAGAGGGGAGATTTAGATTAGAGTTGGGGGAAGTTTTCCACTGAGCAGGTAGTGAAGTGCTGGCACGAGCTGCCCAGAGAAGCTCAAGATGCCCCATCCCCGCAGGTGTTCAGGTTCTGATTGGATGGGAACCTGAGCAGCCTGATCTAGTGCTTCATCTCCTGGTTGGCAACCCTGCCTGCAGCAGGAGAATTGCAACTGGGTGATCTTTGAGATCCCTTTCAAACCAAGGCATTCTGTGTTTCTATAGACTGTAGCTGAAAATTACGAGTTTAGGCAGATCTACAAAGGTAGTCAGGTGACTAGAGATGTGCTCTTAATGGAAGAGGGTGGGACTAGATTCCTTTTGCAGTTTTGTATATTCTCGTAGTTGTCTCCACACTGCTCATAGTGTCTTCACATTTAAGCCCCTAGCTGCCTTTGCTCAGCTGTTCCATTCAGGTAGTCTTATATCACAGACATTTACTGACTGGAAGCTTTTGAATATTTTGTAGAGTTTATCTGAGCAATACAAATTCCAGTTTGGCAGGTAGTTTCGTTTTGCTCTAAATGGACTTGCCTGTATTTGAGTTTTGTCACTTCATCTACAGTGGTATAATGGAAACAGCAACAGAGAAAATACTTAAGGGAACAGGCAATTATACTGGTAGCAAATTGTTTCCACTGACCTAGCAAATTACAGGACAAAATGAACTGGATCAAAATAAAGCAGTTTTCTATCGATGTATTAGTCTAAGCAAGGGTTTTATCCATGTAGGCTCACTTGTCCCAAGTCCTTTTTCTAAATGATTATGGAATGTTGATGCAAATAAAATATTACTGAATTTTATACAGTTTCAGATTGAACAGTATTTTCCTCACCCCCACACCCCACCCCCCTGACCTCCATGGCAGGAAGGTTTGAAATCTCTGTTTATACCTGCTTGGAGTAAAGATCATTTTTAATAGATCTGTTTGGCTCCATTGTCTGTGAGCAATGCTATGAATTCACTGTGGTGTAAATGAAAGTTGAGTATGGTTCTTCCTCCTTATCTCAGTTGCTTTGATGGCATGGGGAAGATAAAGGATATGCTGTTGCTTTTGATGCTCCATGGTAGGAAAGCAAAGAATTAGCACTGCATTACCCACATCTTTCCCTGTAAAGGGATCTTTCAGACAGTTTGGGTTTTGTTGATTTGTTTATTTTAGTCTGTTTTGTCCCCAGACTATAAGATGTCTGGAATAAACAGAAGATTTCAAAGACAAAAATGGCGATCAGGGTGGACATTTTAAAAATAAGAGTTTGGATTTCTATTGTGCAGTGAATGAGCCTCTCTCTGTGCTACCACCACCCCCTAAAGACCTGAGATATGTTTGGAAGAAAATCAGCCCACAAATTCAGGGCAAGAGCTGGGGCTGCCTGAGTAGCTGATTGGACTGGGTGTAAAATGAAGCTGTGCTCAGTTTGTGGCTGCTTTATCAGTTCCCAACAGAGTTGGCAAGGCCCTAGAAGATCTGTATATAGGTATTGAATTATCCCCATGCTCTCCACAGAGAATTAGATAGAGTAAAACCAGCACTCATGGCACTGAGAAATCTCCTCAGCTTCATCTCACAGGGTCTGTTGTGTCACTTTTCTCTGCCAGGCGGTATCTAAATCTGTTAAAAAGTCAGTCTCACATTCTCCTTGATGCATAGATCCTTTCTTCAAAAGAGCTCTTGGCTCCTAAACCACTTGCCGTCTTCAGCAGTGCCCATCCATCACCTTATGCTTATGCTGAAGACTTCACATATCTGTTTATAAAATGTTCAAACAAAAAGGAATTTGGGAACTGATCCGAAATCCCTGCTTTGTGATCTTTGCCTGCAGATCTGCACTTCTTTCTGTAAATTGCAGAAAGTTTTACAGCTCCATTCCTCACCCCCAACCTCACACTCCTCAACTTCCATTCATTCTTTATCCAACTTCTTGTTCTCTTCTCTTAGATAAGTATGGTTCGGTACCTAGAATCTTCAGCTGTGGTTTTTTCTGCCTTTACTTTCTACACACCTCACAAGTGCACCAAACAATAAATTCTCAAAATCTTCCGTGCCCATAGCATGCTTTTAATTTCACCAGTTGTATTTTACCTGCAGCCTGTAGCTGTGATTTCAAATAAAGAAAAGGCTGCATGAATTGTGAGGTTATCTGGTGGGAAAGTTTGAAAAGCAGCAGTATCCCAAACTGAATTGGATACTAAACTAAGATCAGACAAGACTTTAAGCAAATGCCACTAACTGCAAACTGGCTTGGAATTTGGCAATATCATAGAATGATAGAATCATAGAATGGCATGGGTTGAAAAGGACCACAATGGCCATCTAGTTTCAACTCCCCTGCTGTGTGCAGGGTTGCCAACCACCAGACCAGGCTGCCCAGAGCCACATCCAGCCTGGCCTTGAATGCCTCCAGGGATGGGACATCCACAACCTCCTTGGGCAACCTGTTCCAGTGCGTCACCACCCTGTGTGTGAAAAACTTCCTCCTAATATCTAACCTAAACCTCTCATCTCAGTTTAAAACAATTTCCCCTTGTCTTATCACTATCCACCCTCATAAACAGCTGTTCCCCCTCCTGTTTATACGCTCCCTTCAAGTACTGGAAGGCCACAATGAGGTTTCCCTGGAGCCTTCTCTTCTCCAAGCTAAACAAGCCCAGTTCCCTCAACCTTTCCTCATAGGAGAGGTGCTCCAGCCCTCTGATCATCTCAGTGCCCTCCTCTGGACCCGCTCCAAGAGCTCCACGTCCTTCCTGCACTGGGGGCCCCAGGTCTGGTCGCAGTACTGCAGATGGGGCCTCACAAGAGCCGAGTAGAGGGGGACGATCACCTCCCTCTCCCTGCTGGCCACCCCTTTTTTAATGCAGCCCAGAACACAGTTGGCCTTCTTGGCTACAAGCTCACACTGCTGCCTCATGTCCAGCTTCTCGCCCACCAGTCCTTCTCCACAGGGCTGCTCTCAAGCAGATCTTACCCCAGTTTGCATAAATACCTGGAATTGCAGTTTGCACTTGGCCTTACCGAACCTCATTAGGTTCTTATTTTTCCAGCCCGTCCAGGTCCCTCTGGATGGTTTCCCTTTCTTCCAATGTATCGACTGCACTGCTCAGCTTGGTGTCATCCCCAAACTTGCTGAGGGTGCACTCGATTCCATCGTTTGTTGTTGATGAAGCTGTTGAAGAGCACTGATCCCAAGACCGACCCCTGAGGGACACTGCTTGTGACCGGTCTCCATCCTGACACAGAACCACTGATCACAACCCTTTGGCTGCATCCAGCCAGCCAATTCCTAGTCCATCGAACAGTCCATCCTTCATATCAGTACCTTTCCAATATAAGCAAAGATGCACAGGCAAAAGGTGTGAACATTAGCAATATGCAAGTCTGTTGTCTAATAGTATTTACTAGAGGACGAAGACTTACCACTAACTGAGTGCCAGGAGAATGGTTTGATTCTGTCAGTTTGGCCAGAGATATAACATCGGATATAGTTGTCAAATAAAACTTAAATAAAGAGATTCTTTTTACAACTGCTGGGGACGTTAACATTCTTATAGCACTTGTTACTACTACATTACAACATGAAAGCTCTTGCTGCTATGAAATAGTAAGGATCCCCCCTCACTAGACTGCAGACTTTCACATTGCCTCTGTATTGGTGTTGACAGATTGAAATTCATTCTACAGTTCTGAATCAGCATGAACAGCAGTTGCTCATTGCTCTTTCCACTGCTCTTACCTTGGTGATTAGTATGCACGAGGGCAGCATGGCTTCTATAGATTAATTCTGCAGCCACTGAATTCTTCTCAAATATCCACAGCAACAAATCATCAAAGCAAGATGTGGAATCTACCTCTGGTTGGGGAAGTGTTACGGCTGAAAGGAGATGGATCTGCATGGTGGACTGCACTCAGCTCTGCGTGCTGCCATGTGGAGGAAGCAGAGATGAAATCTGCCCTTGCTACTCCAGCAACAAGTGAACTTTAAAGTCCATCTGTGGACTTGAGGGAACCCTGCTTACATAGGGAGGTAAGAGCAGATGATCTAGCCCTTTGCTGGGACTTGCTCCTAAGATGACTTTCAGCTCTGTGTAGAGTGTGAGTAGCCAGTTGTTCCACAGAATGAGCAGACCCGTTATCTTCCTGCAATCCCAACTTCCATGATCTTGACTAACTCCTTAAACCCTCTTTCCTCTTTTTGTCCTAGCTCCCCTTCTCATCCCACCTTAAGGTCACCTGCTTTCCTCCTCTTCTCTTTCCCCAGGATTCTCAACTCGTCCTGCTGGCCTGCTCCCCGTCTTTGCAGTGGCTGACACCCTCAGCACAAAGTAGAGACGATAGTCACTATTTGATATCTCTGTTGCTACACAACTATGTTTCCATATTGTAAGGAAGCTTGCCAAAGTCCTGTTCCTCCCATAGCAAATTGAGAGCTATCACCAGCTACTAACAACTTGCAGACACAACTTGCTGACTGGGAAATATTCCTGACAGCAGCAAGAAAGCTCAGATTATCAATCCTTGATATCATGAAAACTTTAAATCAAATCCATTCCTGCATCTGGTTAATGATCAAAGCAAACCACTTAAAAAAAAAAAAAAAAAAAAAAAAAAAAAAAAAAAAAAAAAAAGGG
>NW_024962263.1:79049843-79066377 GCF_019238085.1 Lagopus leucura
AAAAAAAAAAAAAAAAAAAAAAAAAAAAAAAAAAAAAAGGGGGAGAGAGAGAGAGAAAGAAAAAGAGAAAAAAGAAAAGTTTTGATTATTTCCTGATAGATTTAATAACCTGGAATTAAGAAGAGCATTTAGATCAAGTTAAGAGACTAACTCATGGCCACCAGTGCAGCATGAATCAAAGACCGTTCTTAAAACAAGCCACTGTGACTGCCCAAAGTTTCCCACCAAGGCTGAATCAGGACATCAACCTCCCTTCACAGTCCTGAGCAAATGGAATGTCTCTGAGTTCTAACCCTCTGTCAATGGGCAGGGTGCTTTCTATCTTTCTGTCCAAAGTCCCATCCAACCTGGACTTAAACACTTCCAGGGACAGGATATCCACAGCTTCTCTGAGCAGCCAGTGTCAGTGCCTCTCCATCCCCCAAGTAAAGAATTTCTTCCTTATTTCTAATCTAAACTTACCCTCTTCCATTTTAAAACCATCACCTCTTGTTCTTCTGTTTGAAAAACACTTGAAATACAAGGTTGTTCATAGACAACATACATTCACAAAAGGAAAGTCCTACTTCATGAACTTAATTTCCTTTTAAGGCAATCTTATCCATCTAGTTGACAAAGGAAGCCAGCTGGTATAAACTTTTTGCATTTCAGCAAAGTTTTCAACACTATTTCTCAGAGTAACCTTCAGGACAAAATGCCTAGCATATAGATAGAACAATACATAATAAAATGGACAAACAAAAACAGTTGGCTGACAGGTTGGGACCAAAGGGTTATAGTAAATGAGGTAACATCAAGCTGGTGACCAGTCACTAATGGAGCTCTCCAGAACTCCATTTTAAGGACAGTTCTCTTTAATGTTTTCATAAATGACCTGAATACATGACTTAAATGTATATTTTTGGAAATTCTGATTATTTTCTTACTTTCAGGCTGTTTTCACATTGCTTCCTCCCTACTCCCAAAGTTGAAAGTCCTGTGACAGAGACAGACTTTAGCAGATGCTTTGCTCCCTTTATGTCTGCCATATCTGGATAGGAAAGGATGTTAGCTGAACTTTGGATATTTTCAGAAATCATTCAATTTCAGAGAAAGCTACCAGTCTACAAACTTTTCTGCATTCCCACTGCCCATACACCACATAATCTTTTGGGTTTGTGAATCGGGTTCACAGCTGCTTATGATTGCCATCTCTTTGTTGTTTGTTAATACTGTGTTTGCTTCCCTACAAAGCCACAGGAACCATGAGAAGCTAGGAACAAATGTTTGGGCAAGTGTGAGGACAATCTGGGACAAAGATTGATTTCCAAATCTATCAGATAGTAAAGAGGGAGGGGGAAAGAGGAGATAAAATGAACTATGTCACATGAAACACTTGTTCAATTACTCCAAGTAGGCTAGCTTTATGAAATAATTGGTTGTTTCATGGCAGTGAAATTTAGAGGATTTTTAAAAATTACCTTAATTTGAAAGAGTTTCTACTATGCTTCCTGGAGGGTGTTTGGTCATTTCTAGTTCAGTCAAAAACTCTGATGAATTACTGATGCTTTCAGTAGGGCTGTTTATTATTGAAGCATAAATGGTGAAGTGGCCATCACTTTTTTTTTTTTTTTTCCCCCAACAAATGCAAAAAATCAAACAACCAAAAATAAACAAGTCAAAACAAGACATTACATTCAACATTCATTTAGCTGATTTTTACGTATAGCTCAGCACAGTCTCAGCTCAGTTGTGACTATGTAAGAACCTAACATGACTTAGTTGTGACTATGTAAGAATCTATCTAACATGTATGTGCAATGTTTATGTGTAGTAAAGCTGCCTTTTTTGTAGCACTCTGATGAAATTAGTAAATTACAGTTTGAGAAATTTGGGCAAGGAAAGAAGCAGAGGTTTCTGAAAGAGTGGTTCACTGATCTTCATTGCCTTCAGGCCTGGCCAATGAATCAAAGTAGTTGTCTGCATAAGGTTATAAGGTTGTTTGTTTTTTTCTCAATCATTAGGAAAAAAAGATAACTTAAAAAAAAAAAAAAAAAGTTAAATTTGCAAGGTAGTGCAATTACAGCAAACAATTTTGTTAGCTCCACATCTGGGTTTCCTGGCTTTTTTTTTTTAAAGTATAAGACAGCTGGCTTGTCTTGAAAGGGTGTTTTAATGCACAGTTCTGTATTCATTTCTGTTAGGTGTTGTACATTAATACTTCAAACATACGGTGCTGGCAGGCATTATGACCAGGGCCTACTTTTTAACACAAAAGATCGCATTTCTAAGTATTTTTTAAAAGCTTGCATTACCACAGTTTTTGTTGGGGGGAATAAAATGGGAGGTATTAAGTAAACAAAAACACCTGGTAGCCTCCATTGTTGGCATAGGATATTTGCCATTTGTAGATCAAGTCCAAGTCCTTGGCAAGTCATCCAAAAGCAGTTAAATTGAGAGCTGTATTTTTTAATAATTTAATCAGATACATTTCAACAAATATCAGCTTTTTAAATAAATATTTCAACAGTAAAGGCTCCTGAAAAAAGCCAGGACAAGCAATACTTTAAATGTCTGGAGACTGGAGAAAAGATAATGTAGAATAAATGAACTTGTAGTTCTCACTCTTTTTATCATTTAAAGAGATTTGAAGAGGCTACTTTAAAAATAATGGGAAGTTACAGAGCAGAACTTTGTATATAGTTTTATTTACCATGTTTTTCTGAGAAAACAATAGTGTTCTTGGAGCAAGAGACTTTCAAGGTTACTTCCATAAAAGCAAAACAGCCTTTGGGAAAGTCTCTGAATGCATGAGGACAGACTGAGGGATGTGGGACTGTTCAGCATGGGGAAGAGAATCCTCAGGGAGATACCATCAAAGTCTATAAACATCTGAAAGGAAGGTGCAAAGTGAACAGCTCTTTTCACTGGTGCCCAGCACCAGGATAAGAGGAAATGGGTGAAAACTGGAACACAGGATAATGGGAAATGGGTGAAAACTGGAACACAGGATATTCCCCCAGAACACCAGGAGAACTTTTTGCTGGGCAAATGACAGAGCACTGACACAGACTGCCCTGAGTCTGTGGGGTCTTCTTGGTGTCAATGGTTTACAGGCTGGTTCGGCCCAGTTCCGTGACCAGTGGGGCGGAGGGATCCGTGGATCTGTGCCTCTGGAAAAGGGAAACAGGGGACCCCAAAATAATTGAAAACAGCGGCAACAATCTGAGGTGGAACAAACTGATTTACTAAATATAGTATTAGCAAAGTACAGTGAGAGAGAGAGAGTGTGTCTGAAAGGTGGATCGGAGCAAGGGGTGGCCTGATGGACCCAGTGTTTTCTGACAAATTCAGTCATTTTCTGATTCTGTGCGAAGGAAAAAAAAAAAAAAAGGAATAGTAATCATTGTTGATTGGGAACATTCCATGTCTCGATTTTTTCACCTTCTGTTGGTGGTGATTTTATCTGTAACCTTTAAATATTCTTATTATTTAGTGGAAAAGAGGATATATGGCTTTATTTTGATTAATTTTTCTACCATGGATCCATAACAAAACTTCTGACCATTATAAAATCCAAGATATAATTGAGAGCTATGAAAGATACCATTTTTTTTAATAGTTTTTTTTTGTTTTAATTTGCTTCAATTACATATTATTTTATAGCTTTTTGACTGAAAGAATAGTGGTACCAGCCTTGTGTGCAAGAAGAAAGCAGAACTGCTTCTGTGGAACATTAGTGACTAAGATCACCACTACAGTGTTAGTTACCCCCAAATGCATCTTCACATGTCTGTGTGTGCATGCATGGGAACTTAGGAATGCAAAAACTGAGGGTTTATTCTGGCTCCATTAATGATGGAGCTATTCCTTCTAAAAGTTGTTGTTGACACTAAAGTGGTTCTTTGGCATGAGTCAGTGACATTTGTCCTTAAACTAATAAACTCTGAAGAATTTTGGTGCTTAAACCTTGGAATGAATTTTCCAGTCCCATTTACATTTCAAAATATCATTACACAAACCTGAGAACTTTAGTGCATTTATTTTCATAATGTTCTGTGAACTGAGAAAGATTCTGTAGAGAAAGTGCCTTCCATTAAGACAAAGTCTAAATTATAAAGCTGATGTTGGTGGGTCTTGTGGTTTGTGAGGTGATGTCAGCTGCCAGTGTAATCTTCTCTGTTAGTTTGTGTACACAGAAATAATTACCACAGTTGTGGCTCTATGCTAATGAGACCTTTGCTAACCAGCCAAGTTATTTGTTTCTACAAAATCCCAGAAGTAGCTATTAATCTTCCCTAAAGTAGTGATCATAGGGTTAAATCCTCAATTTCAAATGTAATAGAAGTTCACAGCTTCCTTTTCTTGCAGATTTTTTTCATTTTTCCTTAAACAGTACAGTATTTCCTGGAATCCTTGACCTACAGCTTGGATATCCCAATTCAGGTGCTTGCCATAAAAATCGGCAAAGTATGAGTGTAGGACATTTGAGAGCAATTTTATTTGCTATGGGCAACTGGAGGAAAAAGCTTTGGAGGAACGTTAATAGCCTTGTATACCTATTGAACCAGATTCTAGTTTTCATGTATCTTAACTTTTAGTACAAAAATGCAGAAGAGCGTCTTGTCCACTCAAAGGACAGTGAAGCCCAGAGTAACTAGGACCATTGCAGGTATGACCTGTAATTACAGTGTAAAATTTGCCTGTCTTACTCTTCAGTTTTGCTGAAGCCTTCCAATGAAGCCATGAGGTGTTAGCTCTGCTAGGAATCTTGCAGTAATTACATGGGGAAAATAAAGAAAAAAAAAAAAAAAGAAAAAAAAAAAGAGACACTCTTGGGCTTCTATTCTGTTGAAGCGCTTTTTCAATATATTATTTGGTTTCCAAACCATATCCAAGGAGACATAATGCCAGAACAATAAAACATTCTTCCTTGTTTGTAGAACAATTGGCCTCTCATGGCAAAATATTGGATGCAGTAGAAGCCTATCCTCAATATGTAGCAAAAACTGTGGAGAAGAAAAGCCCAAAATAGAATCACGTCTAAACAGAAAAACACTACAATGGCAAGACATGTTGGTGAGGAAGAGAGACCAAAACACTAATCTTGATTCTATTTCCCATCAAGACATTAGGAAGGCTTCTGATCTTCCACTTCTACTTATAGAAATATTTCTGAAGACAAAGAATGAAACTTCTCTAAATACAGTGAAAAGAAAATAAATAGAAAAAAAACCTCCCTGAGTTGTACTGACATTTTTCCATTCTTCTCTTTCATCTGGCTGACATTTAATTTCGTTTATTATTAACAGAATCTCTTTGCTGCAGCTCTCCCAGTCATGAGAGAGCATAATGCAGAGCATACACTTCTGTCATAAGACCATAACTGTAAAAATTCAATTAAAAATATAACATTTGATCAGAGTTAGGAACAGAAATGCTCTGCTGTCCCACAGTAAGCCCTGAAAGAGTTTGGCTGCAAAATGCTGTTCTAGCCACAGCCAAGTGGCAGAGACCATAACAGCTCCAGCATGTCCCTATCTTCAGCATCAGCTGGAACCCAGAAGAGGCTGATTTAAGCAAATCTCATAACTACTGCTAAAGGCTGTCCTGCACATATTTAACTACAACATCACAGTGAGCAGCCTCTGCAGAAAATCAGGAATGCTCAGTGTAACAATGAAGGATCTGCCATACCATGCCAAATCTCAGGCCCAGCTTGGTAAGTATCCACTCCAGAAGTGCAGTCAAGGCTGTTTGGGACAGAGCATAAACCAGTATACACCTCATAGGTGAAGCCACTCAGCCTCCAGCTTTTATGATTCAGCATTATGAGCACAGATGTGCTTGATAGACAAATATTATTTAACACATGTTATAGATGTATCCCTGAGAGATTCTCAAGCAAAATGGTGTTATTTCTTTTAATCAAAAGTCAGAAAAATGGCAGGACAGTGAGGCTAAATGACTCAAAGCACACAGGAAGCTTGCAATTAGAAACATGACTGGAACTGGCTAAGCCTTCCAATCCTTTTTGAGAAGGATACTGACATCAGCATAGTCTAGACAAATTCTATGAGGTTCAGGGAGGATTCTCTAACATACTGAAGCATGTTTTTTTTTTTTTGCTTTTTTTTTTTTTTTTTCCTCTATATATTTTTGCACTATTTTGGAAGAACAAGACATTCTCCTATATTTTAGTCCTTTTTTTGTTTGATTTGTTGATCCATAGATCTGATAAAAGTACTGAGTGTATCTCCACAATTGACGCTGGAGGCCACCAAAGATCATATGCTCTTAAAGACTACATGATGTAAAGTTTTCTTATAGAGGTCATCAAGCATCTAAGGTAAAGGGACAAAACTGTGTAGGAAAGATCTCACAAGTGCTGGGCAGTTCTAGTCTCAACATTTTAAATGAAATATTATTGGTGACTGTTATTCTGTCAAAGCAAATTGTTTTCTTAAGGCTAAGAGTTTCAACAGTGTTTACCTCAAGAAGAGGTTTCTGAACACTGGTCATTTGTATGCGGAAGGAAACCCAAATTTGATTTTTAAAAACTATTTTCAGCCCTACAGCAGTCATAGCAACACAATTCCATTTCACTAAGCAACTGAGGGCTTCGTTTTCCTTCCAATCTAGAACAACATGTTTTGAACCTTGAAGACCGGTGCCCAACAGGATTGTCCTTCTGAAGACAGCTCTCTATAGCAGGATTGTTCCCTGCATGGTTGCTCCTTGACCTGCTGTCAAACACAAAATCAAACACCTGTGGCAGATACATAAGGCTATGTGTGCACCATTGTTGATCCATCTGCAATATATTACATCCTAATTTATTACTAAGGGTGATTTTCAAAGGGGATTCATTAGACAGACAGAGTCCATTGCACAGTTAAGAAATTGTTTTTCTTCCCACCGTTCTAATTTTCTCCTCTTCTCAGGTTTCTGTTTCTTTTCATGCTATGGCAGGGATATTAAGTGCTGGTGAGACAATATTTGGTTCAAAACCAGTGAGTCTGTTCTGGGCAATTAATGTGGGTGGTGAGCATTAGCTGACCCAAATTTTGTGGGTTGGATAAACCAGAAGAAGTGGTTAATTATATTCTGCAGCCCATATCTATTAAATAAGGAGTGGAATTTCTCGTTTGTACAGAATAAATCTGAGAGTTCTGGCATTGCCCTGAGAGAAATTAAGAATTAACTGTCTCTTAAAGGAATAAGATTTTTCACATAGTTCTCTGTGTGTTATATGATAATATGCTGTGGGAGACTATAAAATGGCTCATAATAGTTGATAATACTTTGCGTTAGAAACAGGTTGCCGCCTTCTAGGGTTTCCTAGGGTTACACACATGGGAAGATACACCTTGCTAAGGTCCTGAAACAGGTTTTCTCTTCAGATTGTTTTCATCTCTTTTTTTAGAAAACAGGTAAAAAAACTCAGCTGCAGTTGTCCTTGCCAGCAGATTTTAGTACTGTGGTTTCATTGTGGCATGCAGTATATTAACCTGCATAAGGAATGTGTAGAGGATTACATTTGCTTCTACTAAATTTAGATCTCTGCCCAATACCTGGGCTGCCCTGTCTGCAGAAATAAAATGATAGACATGTGTCTTTACCTAGGCTGGAATCGTTGAAAGTTTCCTTCCTTACATGTTTAACTTGAATCATACATTCAGTATTCACTGTTTTAGTATAAAATGTAGAGCACTTCTGCTTTTCTTTTCTCCAGAGCAAACCACAAATGCTGCCCCTTCATACCACAGAATAACAGTTTATGGAGAAATCCAACTGCTCAATCATGAAGTTGAGAGTACTTAGAACCTGTTGTGACATCGTTTTTGAAATACTTTCCTTTCCCTGTCCTTCAGCCACATCAGGCACTGCTACAGTGAATAAAAATTTCTGTCATTTAAAATACAATCCAAAAGCTCATGCTGATCAGTTCCCTGTTGCTACTTGAGGTTTTGATGACGAACATTTTTTGCCATCTGGTAACAAGTTGCAGCTCCTGTCTGAAGAAGTCCCTCTGAGGTTAAGGGCTAATGATATCAAAAATGAGGCTGTCTGGCTTATTGTAAGACTGTTTGGCTTAGATCAAGCTCTTTGATATGAGTGAAACTGCCTCATCTGGGAGAGGAAATGACTTAAAAGTGATGTAGCAGTTCTTAAAGGGAATCAGACAGTGGGAGATGCATACAGCTTGGCTGTCTTGCATGCTGCATTTAATTGGTATTACTGTTAACTCGTCAGATCATGAAAGGGGGAACAGTATTTCAGAACAGCTTTTATTATGCACTTTGCTAAAAATGAGGAAATGAAGTGAGTGTGCGGAAGGCAATGATGTAAACAGAGGAGTTTTCACTTTATCATATCAGTCATCACTTTCTCTGACAGCAGAGCTCCCCTGACTCAGCCATGCGCTGGGGAAACCGGGGCAGACATGGGTGAGCTGTGAGCCCCCACCCTGCCCATGATGCGATGAACGCCTCCCTGCTGTCGCGTCTGGGAGGGGGCTTATTTCCAGAGAAGGCTGCCCAGAATTCAGGAGTTGACTGATTCCTTCAGACGCAAAACTTTGGAAGTCCCTTGTGTTATGAAGGATATTCCTGAAGTGCCCCTCCTTACACTCCTCCAGCAGCCAGAGGTGTGTCTGCATGTAACTGTAAGGCATTTTCCCCCATGTAGTCCAGCTGGCAGACCTTCAGATAACCAGTGCAATCTGCTGGCTGATGTGCAGCTTGAAGTCAGCTTCCATCAATCAAATGTGCTAGGGAGCACGAGAGAGGCAGGAAAGGGGTGTCTCCGGGACCTGCTGCAAGTCAATGTCCCTCCCTGCTGTTGCTGAGCCCAGGACACCTGCCTGCCGCCCTGTGTAGTCTCACCCACATGTTGAGTATGAAACCTTGAACTGTGGAAGGTGTACCTGAGGACTAGACATAGTGTTGCAAAGCTCTTTAGTCCTGACCTTCAAAATTCGTGGTATGTTTTGAAAATCCCTTAACGTAAAAAAATAGAGGTAATGTTAAAGCTTTCCAGGAAAAAATTTCTTGGATTCAGCTAATACAGAGCAAATTTTGTTCATAGAGAGTTGTTTGATGCTAAGTTTTGTATTTTTGCTGAAAATAATTGTGATAGCACTGTTTTGTTGTTGCTAAGTGGTGCTTACACAGAGTCAAGGGTTCTTCTGTTTCTCATACTGCCCACCCTGGGAGTAGGCTGGAGTTGCACAAGAAGCTGGGAGGGGACAGAGACAGGACAGCTGGCCCGGAACTAACCAGAGGGGAATTCCATGCCATATGGCATCATTCTCAGCAATAAAAACTGGGGGGAAGGGGAGCATGTTCATAGTGATGACATTTGTCTTCCCAAGAAACCATTACATGTGTTGAGCCCCCTTTCCTGAAAGTGTCTGAATAACTGCCTACCAATGTGACAAATGAATTTCTTAGCACTGCTCACACTCCCAGCTTTTGTTTTACCTAGTAAACAATCTTAGAAACTTTATCTCAACACATGGCTTTTCTCACTTCTGCCTTTCCAATTTCTATCCCATTCCTCTGTGGAAGAGAAAGGAAGTGTCTGCATGGTGCTGATTTGACTGCCAGAACTAAATGATTTTTTTATTTTTTTATTTTTTTATTAATTATATTTATACCTTGGCTTAATGGTCTGAGCATACATACCAGGTTTTATTTGAGACTCAAGATATCTCTCCTCACCTAGTGCTGGTCTATGAGGGTGCAAGTTTCCATAGGTTCTGTCTCATCTGGCTTTTACAGATGTCTTGATATCCATAGTGCTGAATTATGTTTAGGTAACTGAATTCTTCCACCCTGGAATTAAAATTGTTTAAACAAACACTGTTTAGAAATAAAGGTATGGAACAATTCTTCTATTTCCTTGGGAGCCCAAGGTGGTGCAAACTTGTAGATGCTATAAGTTTGCTACTGGTTACAATTTTATTAAAGAGAGAAAGAAGAAGAAAAAAGTGAAATTGCATCTTACAATATGTATTGTTTAAGATCTTGTCGTGACATTGTTCAGCCATTTCCCCATCCTCCTAGCAATCATATTACACTATGAGCAGTAGAATTACAGTTATTTTTGTATAATTAGAGAACCAAAATCCAAAACTTTAGTATCCCTAAAGTCCGGTTGTTCTGAGTGTTTAACAGTTGCACAGCAATGGATTGTGTTAACTCCTTCATAATCTTTAGTGAGAAGGAGCTGAACCAAGGAGGAAGGCTTATAAGCAGAAATATTTAGGTGCCAGTCCCACTGAAACCACTAGGGAACTAGATGTTTCATTACTTCTGTGATTTGTGTCTTTGGTTTTTTATTGTGGATCTCACTCTCAGATATGAGTTGTAGATGTACTGCAGGCATCTGAATTTTAACTGCATGAAACTAGTCTGGACCAGCTACATAATGTAGTTGAGTTTTGCTTGAAACCAGAGCCAATGATGTTGCTATTTATACTTCTCAGCTTACCAGGGCTTCTTTTTGGAGAGTGAGAATGTTGTCTCCCTAGTACCTGCACATCAGTGTCAGAAAATGCCAACCACCCATAGAAAAGTGGTAAGCACTAACAGGATATGAGTGGCCAAAAAAAAACCCAACAAACAGAAGAACAAAAAATAAAAAAGTAGGAAGCAAGTACTAATAGACATCCTCTTGACGTTAGGAATAAATAATAAATCCTTTCTTGGGAGAGATACTTGCTGTAAGTTAGCTGGGAGAAATCTCTATAGTGATGTACTTCAGGCACCTCCTGATTCAGCTGATCTCTTTTCTTTCTGCTAGAATCGTGCTGGGAAGAATGAAATGTTAGGCATTTAACATTACCAACATCAATATAGAGCAACATGTTAATTACTTTAAATCTCAACTCCTGGCCAGGAGGAATCCACAGAACAGCCTTGGAGCTGTTGCCATCCCCTCAGTTACCCATTTTTTTCACTTGCTCTTCTGCATTTGTTAACATCAAGTCAGTCACTAAGGATGATAGGCTGTTTCTCTGTGAGCTCCTGGGCAGCTTTCTCATTCTGATCCTTGATGTATACCGAACTTGCTAACTTGCTGTTCACCAGCAGCTTCCACACATGAACAGCAGCACATGTGGGTGGCTACCTATACCCAGTTGTGTAACGTGTTGTGACTGTTCACTGTGGATGTAGATACCCATAGGTAGAAAATGACATACGTTCTTCCCTACAACTTCTGTGTGCTTCTGAGGAGCAGTTATGTCGCACAGGCCATTCTGGCAGAAGAGACCATCATTCTTTGAATGTGGCAAAGAAACCATAAACTTCTGATACTGGAAATCTCATGCACTTCTTGGCTTTCGTAACTTAGCAGTTACTCACAGTTTTTCTGTGCCATGTTTCTGTTGGGAGAGGAAACTGATAGAGCCATGCAAAGTCTTTGTGCAGTCCTATGTATTTGCCAGAAGTGTGTGCCAGGTCTCAAAAACTGAAAACAAGCAGGAGATGTTTTCCTTACTGGGAAATCCAAATGTGCCAGAAGCTTGTTGCTTGTCTTCTTCCAAATTCAGTATTTTGCTTCTCTGGATTTTTCCTGGCCCTCTCTTACACACCTCTGCTCCCGGCGTTGCAGTCAGTCCAACTGAAATCCTTTCATCCTCTGCAGCTCAGCTATTCTTAGCTACTGCTGTAATGATTGGCGCTTTTGGCAGGGACTTCAGCTGTTTCAATTACCTCTACCCTAAGGAACATTTTTTGTTCCTTCTACTTAATCTTTGTGACCGATACTCAGTAAAACCTTTTTCCAGAAGATAGCTTTTGTCACAAGGAGAATGATTACAGGACTTATGTTATATGTTAGAAAGGAATCAAATGAGAAGATAACAGCAGCCCTTTTAGGCCTTTTAATCTATGAATATTCTTCTCAGGCTGATGTCAGTTTTAAAATCTTCCAGACAACCACTGAAATTAAGGAAGTAAATATATTTTCCAGGAGAGCAGGTTCTGATTATTTTTGAAGTAAAAATATTCCCCTTTTGCACTATAGGCCCAAGTCGGTATGGGCTTGATTGTAACATCACTGGCCATAGAGGCTCTGCTAGGATGGATAATGGGTTAAGGATATGAATTTCACAGAATCACACAGAATCACAGAATCACCCGGGTTGGAAGGGACCTCAAGGATCATGTAGTTCCAACCCCCCTGCCTGGCAGGGCCACCAAACATACACATTTAGATCAGGTTGCCCAGGACCCCGTCCAACCTGGCCTTGAACACGTCCAAGGACGGGGCATCCACAACCTCCCTGGGCAGCCCGTTCCAGGGCCTAACCACTCTCCTTGTAAAGAACTTCCCCCTAACATCCAACCTAAATCTTCCCTCCTTCAACTTGGATTCATTTCCCCTAGTCCTGCTATTGTCAGCCCTTTTGAAGAGTTTACTCCCCTCCTGGGTGTAGGTTCCCTTCAGGTATTGATAGGCTGCAATGAGGTCACCCCGCAGCCTTCTCTTCTCCAGGCTGAACAAGCCCAACTCCCTCAGCCTGTCCTCATAGGGGAGGTGCTCCAGCCCCCTGATCATCTTAGTCGCCCTCCTCTGGACCCTTTCCAAAATCTCAATGTCTTTCTTGTACTGAGGGCTCCACACCTGGACACAGTACTCCAGATGGGGCCTCACAAGAGCCGAGTAGAGAGGGACAATCACCTCCCTGTCCTTGCTGAATTTCATACATCTTGCCCCAACCTTCTCTTCTGGCACATCGCTGTTCCTCACACTGACTGGTGTTTTAGTGTATGCACACATCACAGAAAAAAATCAAGTGAGATCTCTGAAAATCCAGTCCCCATCTAGCTGGTTCCCTGCTAAGAACTTGAGAAAGAGTCAGTTTCCGCAAAGTCCTCTTCAGTTCCGTTTTGAGTATTTCCAGAGAAGTGTCCTACAAGAAAGCTATGTCTGAGTCACCCACTGGATCTCTTTTTTCATATTAGCAACTAAACCATTTAATTCTATTTCTCAGAAATCTTTCCTTAGCGTGGCACCCACCCCGTGATGATTGGGCCTATGAGACTGTATCAACATCCCATGGGGATTTCGTATGTCACTTGGGTGAGAGATGGCAAACATCTCTCCATGACCTGATGATTAAAAGCTTTGATGTGTCCCTTTGCCTTCACATGCACTTGGAGAATGGTGGTTCCATCTGCCTATTCTGCCTCTATAAATTGAGAAAGACTGAATCATAGAAATATAAAATGACTTGAGTTGGAAGGGACCTTAAAGATCATCTTGTAATAGCTCCCTGCTATGGGCTGTTTGCCACCCACCAGCTCAGGCTATCCATCCAACCTGGCCCTAAGTGCCTCCAGTGCTGGGGCACAACAGCTTCTCTATGGCCTGTGCCAGTGCCTCACCAGCCTTTGTGTAAAAAAAAAAAAAAAAAAATTCTTATAATATCTAAAATAAATCTCCCATCATTTAGTTTAAAGACATTTCCCCTTGTCCTGTCATTATTAGGCCATGTAAAAAGTTTATCTCCCTCCTGTTTATGAGCTTCCTTCAAGTAGGAAGGTCATGATAAGGTCTCCTCAGAGCTTCTGTGATCTTTCTTCACAGTAGAGGTGCTCCAGCTCTCATCTTAGTGGCCCTCCTCGGGACCTACTCCAACAACTCCACATCCTTCTGGTACTGGGGGCTCCAGGCCTGGACTCACTCCAGATGGGGTCTCACAAGGGCAGAGCAGAGGGGGACAGTCACCTTCCTTTCCCTGCTACCCCTTGTCTTCCGATGCAGCCCTGGATACCGTGGGCCTTACTGACTGCCAAGCGCACACTGCTGGCTTGTGTCCAGCTTTTCGTCCACCAGAATCTCCAAGTCCTTCACTGTGAGGTTGCTGTCAATGAATTGTTTTCCCAGTCTGGGATTGCCTTGATTCAAATACATCTTGCACTTGGCCTTGTTGAATCTCATTAAGTTCACATGGGACCACTTTTCAAGCCTGTCCAAGTCCCTTTGTATGACATCTCTTTCTTCTTTTGAATCAACTGCACCAGTCAGTTTGCTGTCATCTGCAAACCTACTGAAAGTGTACTAATCTGTAACTCACCTGCCTTCCTGAAATGTTCCAATTTTGGAAATTAATACAAAAATAAAATGTCCTTCTGAATCCAAAGTCACTGATAGGAGGAACTTTATTTTCTTTCCAGTGGACACACAAGACAGAGTCATGTCCTGTGTTGGGCAGCCCATGCTCAGTTATTCCTTGGGCACCTGGACAGCAGGAGTGATATCTTGGAAGAGCTGTTGAGGCACTTTAAAACCAGGCACATATGTTATGAACATGAGCTGCAAAGTCTCACCAATAACTCTGAATTTAAGCCACAATATAGTATATGCAGAATACACAGTAGTAACAAGACAGATGGAACAAATAACCTGAGGCCATGCCAGGAGGAAATATTCCCAAGGCAGTTAAGATGAATTACTTGGATTTTTTGTGGAAAAGAGACACTTTCTGAGGTTCAGTCAGTGGCTGTGGCAGGATTTGCAGATGCAGTACAGCAGTCTTATTTCTCTTTAGAGCAGGGTTGTGGAGATAAGCATGGGCTGCGTCACTGAGATGTGGGAGTCAGAGGAGTGGAAGTGATTTGCAAGCCTCAGGTGGAAGATGTGGTTGGGTGGGGATGATTCTTCCATCCCAGTAAAACTTATGAAATTCTAGACATTTTTCCCATTGTGTGTCATAATATAAAGGAAATTCTGACTAATTCTTTAATTTGGCAATGGGAAAAAGATTTTTAGGACAGTCATGATTAGTTATTTAAGTGCCATTAGGCTAAGATGTTTTAACTTTAATCAAATGCTATTTTTCTAATTAGCTTATACTAATAATTTTACAAAAATCCTTAGAAGCTGAAAACATGAGATAAAATATAATATTGGGAGATCAGATTTCTTTTTTAAAAGTGAAAAATTAAATCAAGTAATTAGATCAACTTAATGTCTGCCTCCCCAAAAAGCTTTAAAATGACAACTTGTCATTTTTGCTGGAGGAGTATTTCAACAAAAGTTTATCAAACAAATCAAATACTCCCTTTTTTTGCCCTCACCTCTGTAGAACAACTCCCGTGGTGCAGAAATCGTAATTCCTTTTTTTCTTGGAGAAAATAAAACACCTATTAATGTCTTCTGTAAAGCTGTAATGAAGTACCTGCTATCAGTGAGCTGGAAAATAAAAGGAGGTAGAAGGTAATAGAAAACAACCTATCAGAAACCCCCAGCACTGTGAAAAAAACCTGTGTGTCTTTAGGAAAAAAGTGTTTTCCTCTTTCAAAAACAGAGGAAGTCAAATAGAAGGCAAGGAAAATATAAACGCTTATAATACTTTCTGTCTGTCTAAATGTATTTATTTTAAAATCATAATCTAACAAAGATGATTTCTAGATACTACATCCTCCCTTTCCCCCCCTCCGAAATGTTCCAAGTTTCTGTGAAAGCAGACAACCTATTCTTTCTTTTTCATCATGTCTGGCTGATGCCTTACCTAATAAATCTCATCTCAAATTTAATTCAGTATACAATTTATTTAACAGAGAACTTCACATGTATACCTTCAGTAGACATACCACCACTCCTGGCAAACTTGTGTACTCACTTGACTCCAGCTGCAGAATTCAGTGGAAAACTCATCCTGACTTTAGCACTGGAGATCCTACTGATACTATAGAAAACAGATGAATTTCAGATGCAGAGGTAGAGCTGGCAAAAGCCTGAATAGCCAGAACCAAGGCAAGGCATTTGAAAGGATTCAGCTCCCAATCACAAAGACAAACAAACAGCAAAATGTGGTCTATAGATTCAAATTGTCAGAAATTTGAAGTGAGACTTCAAAGTCTCACTTTTCAAATTGAAAGTGAAGTATCATGACAGACAGCTACAAGTGAATGAGTAAAGAAAGCTGAGCCACTCCAAACAGTGCTCAGGCTCAGTTAGAAGAACACAGGCTTGGCTGCCAGCTTGTCTACTCACTTTTTGTGACCACCAGGAGAAGTATTAACTTGCAGTCAGTCTCTCTGGCTCAGCGGATGAACCACAGGAAGGCAGCCTGGGTGTTTAAGTCACTTGTGATCATTTATCTGTTTTTGGGAAATGCATTTTTAAAACCTAGCCATGATCCTAAAAGCTGAGGAACACAAAAAATTCTGGCCACGGAAGGAAAGAAACTCTCTGTTTTTATTCACTGCTTGTTTTGAAAGGATTTAGTCCAAAATGCAGATAAATACAAAGAGAGATTCCCATTGACTTAGCAGGCTTTGAGTGAAACCTCAAGGGCTTAATATTAGATTCCTTGAGTACATGTGCCAACAAAACTTGTTTTGGGGGGAATCTTTGGGCAGTAGACTCTTGCTTTCACAGTTATTCCATGTCCAAAAGTCTGTTTGCATCTTCAGCTTTGTCTCTCATCCTTGGTGTCCTGTATGGCTGTGGATGGCTCATGCAGCTGAGAGAATAAAGTAGAATAAAGTAGAGTAGAGTAGAGTAGAGTAGAGTAGAGTAGAGTAGAGTAGAG
>NW_024962263.1:79066387-79133268 GCF_019238085.1 Lagopus leucura
AGTAGAGTAGAGTAGAGTAGAGTAGAGTAGAGTAGAGTAGAGTAGAGTAGAATAGAATAGAATAGAATAGAATAGAATAGAATAGAATAGAGCACAACAGTTCAGTTCAGTTGGAAGGGATCTTCAGATATCATAAAATGCAACTGCCTGACCAGAGCCAATCAAAGACAAAGTATATAACTAAGGTCTTCATCCAAATGTCTCAAACACTGACAGCCATGAGGCATCAACCACCTCTCTTGGAAGCCTGTTCTCATGTCTGACCACCCTCACAGTAAATAAATGTTTTCTAATGTCTGGACAGAACCTCCCCTGACACAGCTTTGTGCCATTCCCAGGAATTCTGACATCAGTTACTGAAAGAAACTGGTACCTCCCTCTGCTTCCTCTCCCTAGAGATTTGCAGAGCAGTGAGGTCACCTTTCAGCCTTTTCAGTCAGGTGAATTCACATTTCCTCAGTTTCTTCTCATAAGACATGCCTTCCAGCCCTTTTACCAGCTTTGTTGCTGTGCTCTGGACACTTTCATATATCTTAGCATCCTTTTTATATTGAACTGCACACAGTATTCAAGGTGAGGTAACACCAGCACTAAAAGCGTGAAGGATTCACACTTTCAGGATTCTCGTAAATCTCTTTATTACTTACCTGGGATAATCATTTATCTTTATTACTTACCTGGGATATTCCTAGAATTTTATAATCAGATATTCCCAGTATATCACCCACTTACTGGGATATTCCCACCTTTATTATCCTGAGGTTTCAGCACTCCTCTGGGGACCCTTCCTTCCTCATACACACAGTGATGGTTTTTAGCAGGACTCCTCTCTGATTTTCTTCTCCAGACCCATCTTGTCTCCATAGCAACTCCAGGTAACAACCAATATGCATTACACTTTCTTTCCATTCTTCTGGCACTTGATTATAGATGCTGCAGCCAGCAGGTAAATTTAAAACGAATAAAAGGCAGGCCTTCACACAGCTGGTAGCTGACCCAAATAGTTAGCTACCACAGGAGGCCACAGAATTGAAGAAGTAAAGTCCAAACCAACTGAAATTGATGTAGTCTGTGGGAACCTCATCCCACTTTGCATGGATTTGATGGGCAGAGGAAGCAATCCAAGAGATACAGCATTTACTCTGCAGAAGATCCAGCTGTGGTGTTTTTACAGTTTCATAACATGAATTTTGTTCAAGATGTTTCTTAGCTTCAATGAATGCATTTGTTTAAATTATCCCTATCGTGTGGGAAAGGAGCTATTTGCTTTCTTCTTATATCCTTCCATGAAAAGATATTTGCCTTTGAGTGGGACGCAACCATACATGCAGTTGATGGCAGTGCCCATGATAAAGTAAGTTCATTATTTCTATTCTAGATGTCCTTGGGATTCCAGATGATTTCTCTTAGCTTTGTGACCTCTGAGCATTGGTCCGTGACCCTACAATGCTCCAGAAAAGTCCCTTCTGGACATTCAAGCTTCCTGCTCTGGGGAAAAAAGGGAGGGGCTAGAAGATGGCTATAAAAATATTCATTTGGTCCTTCCCATTTCAAGCGTTCATGAAGAAGCTTTTCTCCCTATTAATTTAAGTCAATTTACACACGAGTATGATCATTTGAGCAGAATGCTTTATTATTAACATGCAAAAAAAAACATGGGCATGAGACAATCAGCCTGAAACAGGTATCTGCTCAGGGGAAACCTTCCCTTTTAGCTCCTCTGTGTAGTTTTGATATCTTCTCATTTTCAGAGCAAAACAGCAGGATGGAGGTCAGATAGCTTTTACACTTTTATTTTTCCAAGTAAAATTTTTTCCTCACGGGCTCCCATTTATACCTCACATTGTTTAAAGCCTTCAAATTATTAAAAAGCTCTTAAAATCAACCAAGATAGCAAAACATTTTTCCCTGGGTATGTTTTACAGCTGTGTTAAAATTGACTTACCTTACACTTTCTGCAAGGGATAATTTGGTGTAAGGTTTCTTTTCTCAGCTTGAAATATAATACGAGCTCCTCCCAGTTCAAAGAAATCTCCTTTACAAGTCGATGTACCAGTACGTAAGGGACTAGCAATCCTCAAAGACCTGGATTCCCTCATCCACCACATGTCCTCTGCCTCCTTCCTTCAGTTTCTACCCTGATCTGTTCTGTGAATCCAGCATCTGCTCCAATAGTCTCACTACAGTAGTGCCATATAAGAGAATATTATCACGCCACCACTTAAAAGTATGACTTTTTATATCATTTCTGGATGACCTGTTTTTTCCCTTTGCATCTTTCTTCCTATATATTTCTATTGTATCACATAATGTATGAAAAGAGTCAGAGCTCCTTGCAACTTTTACACCCATTTTTTAGTATCATTTTTTTTTCACCAGAAATTTTGCCCAGCAGTCTGTTACCATTTCATGACATGGGCTGCAGTGATGTATCTACTGTTTCACCAAGAGCTGTTTGCTTTCTGGTGCTATATTCCAGTCAGAGTTCGCCACCAGTTTTAACATGAAGCCACAAAAAGCAAATGTCAACTCCTTCCAAAAGAACAAACAAATCTGAGGGGGACTGCTAGAAGCTAGATCTGCAATCAGTACCTGACTGTTAGTCTTAGAGCAAAGATGAATCTTCCTGCAGAGAATAAGCCCACAGCCTGAGAGCTTGTACAACTTGGAACCCTCATTTCAGACTGCCCTGTGGTAAGTTCTCAAGCACGGCATGGAAATTATGCTGTCTACAGCAACACCATGCTCATGAGGTCAGACTTAAATTATTACCCTTGTTATGCTTCTCTTTCTATTGTCAAGTGAGACTGCTGTCAATTACTTGGGGCAATCCCAAGCACAGATAAAGACTGGGTGGAAAATAGACTGAGTAGTCCTCCAAAGAAGAGCTTGGAGCTGTTGGCTGCTATAAAACCTAACATATGCACTTGCAGCCCAGAAAGTCAATTGAGCTGCATCAAAAGAAGCGTGGCTAGCAGGTCAAAAGCGGTGATTGCTCACCCCCCACTCCATTCTCATGAGAACCCACCTGAAATACTGCATTCAGCTCTGGAGCCCCTGTCATAAGAAGGACGTTGTTGGAGCAGATTCAGAAGATGATCGCATAAGAAGCAGTTTAGGAAGGTTTCTGGAGTCCATGGAGGATAACTTTCTGATGCAACTGGTGAGAGAGCCAACAAGAGGAGCTGCCCTGCTTGACCTGCTGTTCACAAACAGAGAAGGTCTGGTGGGACATGTGGAAGTTGGGGGCTGTTGTGGACAGAGTGACCATGAAATGGTACAGTTCTCGATTCTTGGTGGAGCCAGGAGGGGGAACAGCAAAACTGCTACCTTGGACTTTCGGAGGACGGACTTTGAGTTATTCAGAAGGCTAGTAGGAGGAATCCCCTGGGTTTCAGTCTTTACAGCCTTACAAGTCGATATACACATCATCTCAATAGCTTTGCAATGACTTTATTTGAATTAAATAACTAACACTATATAGTGCTTGTGGTGATAAATGTGTGACCCCAGATTCATTCAGAACTTTACATTTTGAACAGTTTTTTTCTCTTAAAGTATTACATACCAACAACAGCAGAAGGCAGGAAGTGTAGGAAACAATAAATTCCCATTGTTGACACAGTATTCTTCCATAAATTGAACCAGACGTTTGCTGACAAGCCTGCCACAAACAATATTCAGAAATTGCAGCTACTGCTATTAAAGCTAGGAATGTCTTGCTAGCATCAGTTGATAGATGAGAAATCCTATCCAGATAACATCAACTGATTTTATTAAAATAAAGAAGCCTGTCTAGCTTATGTGCCCTCAGCCATCAACCAGGAAATGTGATCTTACACAAAAATTTTGAAAATGCTCACTCACTGCTGATCAGCTATGGGTGAGTGAAAGCATTAAGACTTTACATTTCTAATGCACATCTCTTAGTCAAATGACTTATTTAAGTGATGACACTTAAGAGGTCATAACAACATTAGTGGTCCTCTGCTTATGGAGATAATAGAAGCAACAACAGAGGCATTGCCAGCTTACCATGTAAGGATGAGATATTTAGCTGATACTGTACTGGAATTACATGCAGTTTTCCTCATTTTCTTGTGGACTAGCTAGCGAGTAAGGTTCCTTTTGCCTTGAAAGGACTGGCCAGGATGATGCTATCCAAGGGAATGCTTTCTCTTGATTGTATGATGCACAGGATCCCATATTTCCTTGTAGCTGATAGCAGCAGGAGTTCATGTCTATCCTTTGACCCCATGTGTAATGTGACTGGCCAGTTCTCCTCCTCCCCTGAACCCTGTATTCGTAATCAAAGCAGAGAGATTACCTTCAGTTTAATTTTTGAAGAAAATGAAGTTATTGGCTTTTGTCTTTGGACTCTTTCATGAAAAATTACATCCTACTAGTCCTCTAGAGTCTGCATCCAGGATCTTTAAAACAATTGCAATAAGAACTGTGTGAGCATCCTTCATCCATCTTAGATTTTAGGGGTCACTGGTCATTGTGAGATGTAGTTTCACTGACTGCAGAATTTCTAACTCACTTATATATGTAAAATTCAAACTTTCTGCCCAGGAAAATAATGTGTTTTTGGAAACCATGTGGTGTTTTTTACCTTCTCTTTATTGAGATTCTCTTTGTCAAGGGTAATTCAGTTTGTTCATTGTTAACTTGTCTCGGATCAGTGTTTGTATCATTTTCCTTTTCAGTTTTCTTGTCTGTGCAAAGTGATCTGTAAAGTAAGGAAAGTGAAACTGTTATGATGATACACCCAAGCCACGTGGGCCATCAAGCATATCTTGTAGGCTGGTTTGTGTCACAGATTTGTACAAGCTGATAGCTGGAAGTGAAGTTCATATACTGAGTCTGAACCCTGCAGATGAGTAGGCTGAAAGAGCACATAAGCAGATTCAGCCCAGGCTGTGCTCAGAAGACAAGCTTGATTACTTAGTTTCTTATTCAAGTTTATTTTCCTACAATCCATATCAGTGTTTGTACAAAAAATGAATCTTCCCGCACATCTTGCAGCTGTAATATTCATATAATACACCTGTTTTTATTAGTCAGAACATAAGATAGGGATACACCTTGACTATCGAAAGTCTGTGGGTCTGGATGGAATCTACACGAGGGTACTGAGGAATCACAGAATCACAGAATTGTAGGAGTTGGAAGGGACGTCCAGAGATCATCGAGTCCAACCCCCTACCAAAGCAGGTTCCCTACAGCAGGTCGCACAGGTAGGCATCCAGGCAGGTCTTGAACATCTCCAGAGAAGGAGACTCCACCACCTCCCTGGGCAGCCTGTTCCAGTGCTCCGTCACCTCACTGTAAAGAAGTTCTTGCGCACATTTGTGCAGAACTTCCTATGCTGCAGTTTCTGGCCGTTTCCCCTTGTCCTGTCTCCACTCACTGCTGAAAAGAGTCCGGCCTCGCCATTCTGCCCCCCACACCTTAGATATTTATAGACCTGGATCAGGTCCCCTCTCAGTCTCCTTTTCTCAAGACTGAACAGACCCAGTTCACTCAGCCTTTCTTCATAGCAGAGATGCTCCAGGCCCCTCACCATTTTTGTGGCCCTCTGCTGGACTCTTTCCAAGAGATCCCTGTCTTTTTTGTACTGGGGAGCCCAGAACTGGACGCAGTACTCCAGATGAGGCTTTACCAGGGCAGAGTAGAGGGGGAGGATCACCTCCCTCGACCTGCTGGCCACGCTCTTTTTAATGCACCCCAGGATGCCATTGGCCTTTTTGGCCACAAGGGCACACTGCTGGCTCATGGCCAACCTGTCATCCACCAGGACACCGAGGTCCCTCTCTGCAGAGCTCCTCTCCAGCAGGTCATCCCCCAACCTGTACTGGTGCATGCAATTATTCCTCCCCAGATGCAAGACTCTTGCTTCTGTTAAACCTCATCCAGTTTCTTACTGCCCAGCTCTCCAGCCTGTCCAGGTCTCGCTGAAGCTAATGGAAGTGCTCAACAAGTCTCAGGACAGCTATATGAGGTTCAACAAGACCAGGATCTGAGTCCTGCCCTTTGGTCACAATAACCCTAGGCAATGCTGCAGGCTTGGGGCGGAGCAGCTGGAAAGCAATGTGGCACAAAAGGATCCAGGGGGCGTTAGTTGACAGCTGACCAAACCTAAGCCAGCAGTGTGCCCAGGTGGCCAAGAAAACCAACACCATCCTGGCTTGTATGAACAATACTGTAGTCAGCAGGACTAGGGAGATGACCATCCCTCTATACTCATCACTGGTGAGATCACACTTCCTGTGTTCAGTCTGGGGGCCCCTCACTACAAGATAGACATTAAAACCTCAGAGAGTGTCCAGAGAAGGGCATTGAAGCTAGGAAGGGTCTGGAGTACAAGTTTTATGGGGGAGCTGAGATTGTTCAGTCTGGAGAAGAGGATGCTCTGGGGATGCTCCCTGAAAGGAGGTTGTGGCAAGATGGAGGTTGGCCTTTTCTCCCAGGTTACAGCAATAGGATGACAGATAATGTCCTCAAGTTGTGCCAGGGAAGGTTCAAGTTAGATGTTAGGAAAAATTTATTCTCTGAAAGAGTGGTCATGCACTGGAACAGGCTGCTCAGAGAGGTATTCAAGAAATGTGGAGATGTGGCATGAGGGATATGGTTTAGTGGTATGATGTTGATTGGCTGATAATTGGACTAGGTGATCTTAGTAGTCCTTTTCCTACTGTAGTGATTCTATGATTCTATGATGGTCTCCATGGTCAGTTTCAGAGACTCTGTTGTGCTCTTACTGTTACCTATGGAAGTCCCGTCCTGTTTCTATTATTTCTACAGCTTTGTAATTTGCAGGGAGCATTTCTGGCAAAGTCTCTGGCTGAAGGAGGTACTAGGAATATTTGAAACAAAACAAAATAAAATAGAATAAGCAGATAACTCAAGAATGGAATAATAGTAGACAACATAACATATAGGGAATATTGGCAGTTCTTGCTGCTGTCTGCACACTATTAATATGGAAGAAGCCAGTGCCAGACTTCTGTCCTACATGTGAACCCTTCCCTGGGTCAGACATTACTGCTCTTCAGATCATGCCTATGACCTTCTGATTCCTTGTGGCCGGGACCCTATTTAAATCTATCAGCTGGCACTCTTGCCCCTTGGATGATTCTCAGATTTGTGTGATGTTGTTGCATACCAGGCCAGCTGCTTTCCTGGGTCTTTTCAGGGACCAAATGCTCCATTGCAGTGGGACATATTTAGAAGGGCAGGGTTGCTGGAATGCCATTTGGGCTCACATGGACCTCAGTGGGAACTGGGCTCCAACTCTGATGTATAGGAAAACAGAAGGTTGCTTCAAGGGCACTGGGCTGGTGTCCAAAAAGAAAAAAGGTCAGGAGTGAAAAAAGGAAAGGGAGCAGTTAATATTTTTGGCTGGTGCTGATGTCAGGCTCACCAGCCTATTCTTGTCACCACCCAACCCTCTTTTTTCCATGGGAGCACAATATTAGCTGTCTCCTCTTCTATTTCCATGGTGTTCCTAGACATGTTAAAAATGAGTATCTACATACCAGGGACCACTTTAGCCAGCTTTAGTGGAACCCTGGAGTGATGCTTATTTGAGCTCTTGCTTTAACACATTTGTCTATAGAAAATACTGCCTGGTGTTCTCTGCTGCTACTAATGGCCTGGAAAATCTATTATCTGTCTTCTAAGATGACATTAATTTTGCTCTCTCCAGGTACAAATAGATATTTATCAAACATATCTCAACTTCAGTATCACTTATAATGCCACCATCTTTGTGCACTAATACATATACAGTATTATATACAATAAAATACTAATAATAGGCTTACATCATCTTGAGAATTTGTTTCATTATCAACGCACTTAATGTATTTATTGTTCCTAATCTTGCCAAACATACCACTGTCTGTAATAGCTTTAGCTTTGTATAGGAGTGCATGTGCAAATGCATGGGTTGCCTTCTCCACTTTGCTTTCCGTATACTGCTTTTTAATGTCTGTGTTCACATCCCAACAGATTTTAATAGTTGCCTTCCTTTTTCTTGATTGTGAAATTGCACCACATTGACAATTCACAACAGTTCTTCTGTCAAAAAATTTCCATTCATTTTTGACTGGCTACATTTTCATTCCCCACCTGACCCTCTCACAAGTTTTAGTACATTTGCCTTTCTAAATCTAGCCTTTATACACCAAGACTGTCTTTTGACTGTTGGTAAGCACTGGTCCTGCAGCAACTGTCAAGTTCTTTGTTAATGACAAGTCTTTACCTGTTATGGTGCAAAGTGCAATAGTACTACCTGTCTGTTACAGATTCTGTATTCTGCTACTTATTCAAAATAATTAACAACAAAATATTGATTAAACAAGTGCCACAACTTCCTGTGGCTTTTTCTTCTTCACTGATTTTAGAAGACTTTATGGCTTAGAATGGAATAAATCAGTCTTCTGAGAAAGTGAAAGGCCAGAGTTAGTCAATTTGATCAGTTATTCACAAATGAATTTTAAAGGTATAATTCAGAACCAGAGCTGGCTGTGACAGAGGCTCTTTCCTCCAGTGCTTTTGCTGAGCTCTTTATCCTAAAATACTAATTAACTGAGCTCATAGCCCAGACCTATGTGTATCAGAGATGCAGACAGCAGCAAGTGCCTCTACAGTGAGCCAGGGAGCCGTTGCATGGGTTGATGTATGGGGAAACAAAGCTGAAATATTTTTACAGCAACTAGTTCAGCTACTAATTGGGAATTGAAATTAATCTATTTGTGCAAATGCAGCTATGGTTGTAGCTTTGGGATGCTTTTTGTTATTCGGCCTTTTGTTTTCAAGATTACAGTAATAATGATAAATCGACAGTTTCAAGCATGCAAAGACTGCTAAGCTTGTTACAGAGACTAATGCAGATAAATGGTGTCCTTTCCAGGCTGCCTTTATGGTCCAAAACCAGACACACAGGACATTCCCAAGTCACTTACATTTTATGGCTTCAGCTGAGATAATTCACATGATCTGTCTCTTTCATTCATCCTCCCATTCTAGAAGCCTCCTGGCTTCTTCATCTTCTGTTTCACAAGCATTTACAATACAGATGGTAGTCAAAGTTTACAGAGAGAGAAGCCAGATAAGGGACAGATGTGCATTTAATTGAAAATAAAGACTGGCTGTTTGTTAGCAATAAATCAGTGAGTAACACAGCCATGAGCACATAATTCTGCTCCACCAACCCTTTGTTAAATCTGTGACTTAGCATTTCCATAGCTCTTCAGATTGGTCCATCTCATGCAGCTCACACTGAATAACCTTCTCAAGTAATTTCACGAATGGGAAGTGTGACATACAGAATATTTAATTGCCCAGGCCCAAGGAGGCAGCACACCACACAATAAACATGCACAGCACATTGGCAGTTAGCTTTATCTGGCATACATTATTGCTGATACCTGTGTCCTGGCCCTCCCTTGTTGTGAGGGTGCCTCCAGAGGCAGGACCATGACTTTTGCTACTTCTGGACAGGTTCTTGGGGCTTAGTGGCTCTGGGGGATGCTGCAAGGCTGCATGCCAGAGAGGTCTCTGGGGGGAGGTTATAAAAAATAAACAGCAAGAACAATATGGAATTAAGAGTGAAGATGCTTTAAAGGCAGAATGGCTAAGGGAAAGAAAAGTTAATATTGAATATGAGAGCAGGTTTACCAAGAAAGAGAAGCACAGAAGTGGAAAAGGCTGTTGTAAGTAGAAGAAAGGTAAGACTGGGCTATTGGGTGTGGGAAGAGTTTGGGAATAAACTGAGTCTCCTGCACTGGAAGGCAGCTCAAAGCTATAAGGCATTAGAATGTCAGTTTGTGTCAGAGGAGATACCCTCCATACATCTGAATAATTTGCCATCCAGTGGCTGAGTATGAAATCTGACAGCTGATGCACAGTACCTGCAGCCCCAGCTCACCAACTGCCTGTGGCTGGCCTGAATGCAAGTGTCTGATGCCCACCACCAGTAACAAAACTTAACTTTCATAGACTCATCTGTGATAATTCCTTTAAATACCCACAGCCCTCAATATACTGCCTGAAACATCTCTCTAAAGAGAGTTGCTTCTGAGTTGAAAACACAGGACAAGGGATACAGCTATACAGCATAGGGCTGGGAAGGCAGGTATGTGAGCAGTAGAGTCAAAGAAGATTATTCTTGTATCAAAGCCAGTGAACTCATCCCAGTGAAGTGAAGTAAATCTAAATGTCATACTTTCTGGTATGGTTTTGGATAAACAATGTAGCATCTCATGTCCAAGTTTAGGAAAGAACGCAAGTTAGGCTTGATAGTAAGTATATAGCAATGGGAAAAACTTAATACGATATAAATATACTAAAAGACTTTGAAGAAAAAGTATTTTTAGGAAAAAATTTACAGCTATTTTCTATTTTTGCTGACTGCCTAGGAAAGACTCTATTTGGAATTCCCATGACTGAAAACTGCTTCTAGTCCAACCGCAAAATTTTTCATTCCTTCTTTTCAGCTTAAAACCAAAAAGTCTAACTCAGGAAAACTTTTGCAGTATCTCTTGCATGTGCTTTTTTATTTTCGCCACTTGGCAGATAGGATTCTCCTTGAACACAGAGTTGCTCCTGATCTGCACAGAGATGTTTCCTTCACACTCTGTCCTGGGATGCTATGTAACTGCCCAGTAATTGCAGCCCTTGGGGAGCCTAGCACAAGGAAAACAATGAGCGAAGAGCACAAAGGATATAGGGAGAACTCACTCCAACAGTGTGCTGAAATTTAGTAAAACGACAACAACAAAAAGACAACAAAATAAAAGAACACCCCCCATGAACATTTTTCTCTGATAAGTCATTTTGATAAAAAGCTCCACATTGAAACCTGGTAAGCTGCTTCTTCCTCTCACTTCAAACCACCCCTGAAGCAAGCTTTTTCTAAAGTATATTTCTGCCTCCAAATAATGACTTTGAAAGCAGCGAACTGTTGACATTGCCACTAGCTCATTAATGTCACATCTGGTGACAAAAGGCAGATCCTCATGAAGGTGAAGTGGCACCTGTCTTGCATGAATAGGCAGAGACCCTTATCCAGCTCCTACCAAGATAACTGGGACCCTTATCCCTGACTCATCCACAAGGAGGCTTTAAACTGGTAGAAGGATAACCTAATTTAATTTAAATGAGTCTACTACAAGAAAAATGTTCTTATGTATGCTTATTTGTGTCTATGCTAGATATTTTTTTACTCTTTTAACTATTTGAATTTAAAAGCATGGTGCCATCCAAAGCTCCAGTTGTTGAAGTTATTGCTATAAGGGTGCAGAACCCTGCCATCTCTGTTCATAATCTGCTTTTATCTTGCTTACATTTTGTCTTAGAGTCTGGACTCTATCTTACATTCATGCAGCATCTAGCACAGCACATCAGACATGGATTTTAAACCTATGATAATGTACACGTTAGATTAAAATAATGGGATTCATGGCTCATACTCCCTGAGTCACAGCTTTCCGCTGCAGAGATTGAGATTGTTTCACCTCTGCTGTTCTGCCTGGGCACTTGAGGCTTCACAAAACCATGCTTTGAAGTTCTTCTTACAAGTTCACAATTTACTGTTTGAAATGTCTGATGTAATGCTATCTAATCCTTTCCAGGGCTTCAGGGAAGACAAGCTTTCAATTTGGTGAAAAATGTATTTCTGTAAGGCGATTAGAATAAAATGAAATAGAAACCACTTGTGCAGTGATCGTTGCAAGGCAGCATGATAAAGGCCTCCCTTTGAATGAAGCAGAGGCTGGCTCCTGCCCTGCTAAAAGCAATGGAAGGTTTCCTGTCAGCCTCCATAAGCTCTAGATCAAACTACAGCTTCCATTCAGGACTTTTTTTATTTGTTTTTAATAAGGTTGATGTTCAGGAAGAGGTCAAATGTAAAACATAGGACCTGTTTTATAGGATCCTTGAATTCCTCTTTTTTTTTTTTTTTTAAAGTGGCCATATAGGTTAGAAACCATACTAGGAGGACGTGAGTAATCTTACACCTGGTAGCAATCACTACTCTGCATTATGCACTCCTTTCCTAACATCTTATGTGAGCAGATGGGGTCTTTCCTCCAAGGGTGCTTTTTATTCATGTTCTTGAATTGAAGTTATCACTGTGATCTTAAACCATTTTTATTAGAGAGTCTGTTTTCAATCAAGAGAGAAGGGGGGCTTGCAATGAAGAAAAAGCACTGGTGGGTAGAATGAACCACTACAGAGACAAAAATAAACAAAAAGGAATTTTCTCAATGCCCTATTTCATCTTCGTTTTTTCTTTTTATTGAATAAAACTTACCAAATAACTTAGCATAATAGCATTTTTATAAATACTATCATTAAAGTAGAAGCTTGTTTGGAACTGATAAATAAATTGGTCTTCCTTGTTTGTTTGCTCTCTCTCTTGTCTTTTCTTTCTTTAGAGTTTATTTCATAATCAGAAATGAAAGAATCCCATATGGAGGAAAAGGTCCTGTTTTGCTCCTTCATTTTCTTGGTCCTCAAGTGTATGACAGAATGGTACTAGTAAGTAAGAGAAGAATGAAGAGTCCTGAAGACTTTGATTACAAGGTCTGCATAACAGAAGGGAGTGGAACAGATATCTGCCATGGCAGCTACCTTCTTCACCCTTCTGTCAGTGGATTCCAGCCCCACTGTGTAGGCGCAAGGGCTGGAGAGGTAGTTATTGTTCATGCAGCCTAGAGGTGGTAACACTGATGATTAAGACATGATTAAGCCAATGCACCCAACCATGGTGCCCCACTATTCACATTGTTACCTTGGCCACAAGAGCCACCTTTCCTGTAAATCTGCCTGGCATGATTCATCACTTGTGACTGGCCAGAGCTGGAATCTGAGATTAAACTGCACCAACTCTAGCTGGCTGAGTCCAGATTAGGTTTCAGGTGTTGACATACTGACAGGAGATGAAACACCAATAGCCATGGTGGATGTAGTCTTCAGCTGCACACCCTGGGTGCCTCTGTTTGCTTTTGTCACCTTTTGTGGCAAGAACTGGCAAATTGCCTCAATCATGAGGTCAAACAGAATTTTTCGCTGTCTTGGGGTAGAACCATGCTCACATCATTTAGAAGCAACTCTGTGCATAGTTTGGCCTCACGTCCTGCATTGGCAGTGGGGGAGACAGGTGGGACAGCTGCCACAGTTGGGGGTGGTAGTTGCTGACGCAGGCTGTGCTGGATCCTACTGTGCTTGTAAGTCAACTTCCTTAACCACTTTCTTTAGGGTAAATGTTCCATGACCCCAGTAGTTGTATTTTTAGCAAGCTGAGTTATAGCATGGGCGGAACATAAACTCGGCCATTTCTCCAAGCTCCCCAAGTCAGCTTGACTTGATCCTTGGATTCCTACAGTCACAACAGGTCTTAAAACTGGATGCAAATACGTTCTATTGAATCCTAGTGAAATGCTAGAGCCAGCTGGAATGGATAAAATCAAGTTAAGCTTTATAAAAACATCCTACACCACATCTCATCCTTTCCAGGGAAACTCTGCAAACATGGTAGCAGAAATGATTTTTTAAAAAATAAATAAATTGAAAAACACCAAGTTAGCTCTCTGGGAAAAGCAGAGTGAATGAACTCCAAGAGATATGGGTGGTCACTTGCTGTCTGTGTACAGAACATATCCCTTATGCTTCAAATAAACTTAAACTGTCTGTTCCTACTTGCACAAACTCAAAAGGCCAGAGGAACTAGCTCTGTGTTAGTCCAACTGGTCCAAGGAAGAAGGTCACCCTTGTACAGCAAGGTCATATCCTCTAGCTTTATGCTGGGAAGCTGCAGAACTTAGTGGAAGGAGTAATGTAAATAATTTCATCACCACTACTGAAAGGAGGGTGAAACAGACTGAACTGTTCCCAAACCCAAAATGTCAGGGTTTTTTACATTGTAATTGTAACTGCAAAGAATAACCTTTTCTCCTTCGGCTTATAGTGACTGGGATTTCTGTAACGTAAACTCAAATTTATGAAAGTCAGGAAATCTTTGATTAAAACTTCCTTTGTATACCTTTGTGTATCTGGCAGAAATGGTTTGACCTAATTGCATGAACGACATCACAATCAGGCCAAGGCCAATAATGTTGACTCTCTTTCTACATAATTGTCCCCTGACCCTTTATTTTTTTCTAAAGGAATATAGTCTCTCACTCTGTAGGGTAAAATTAGCAACACTTGAATATTCATTCTCTCAATGCAGCAGCACTTCTGATTTTTTTAAGAAAGTCTCATTTAAAAACAATTTGCATGCCTCTTTTAACATGCAGATTTCTGCTCAAAGTCGACAAAAGACAAAGATAGAAGCAGAAATACCGTGAGAAAAAATAAACCTGTAATTTTCAAGTCAAGTGCGATACAAGAGGCAAGGGAACTGACTTTGACATGATTAACAGCTAAGCCTGTTTGCCAAAAACTGGAAGGTCTCCCATCATTATCTTCCACTCCCCCTTACGCAGATTGCTGAACCAGATCCGCAGATGGTATCAGACGGTGGGTGCAGGTACATTCATGCGAGTAGTGTTACGGTGATTTAAGCTAGATGATAATCAGCCTCACCGGTTTCGGGAAGTGAGTTTTATTATTCATTTGATTGAAAGGTATTTTCCAATTGTTGCGAAGTGGGAAATGTGTTTCGAATTCATCATTTTTTAAGCTTCACACACATTCTTTGGCAAACAAGGATTGTTTTGGTTGTCTGGGACTCCTCCTTCACATCCTCCCAAATGTGAGATTTTTCTCTCTTCACCAATAGGCCATTCTGGTACAGCTAAACACACAGTGGCCAGCTTTGCAAAGCAATAAGCCTCCTTTAGAATGAGGCCTTTGGTTTCATCTCTAATCTTTGTGGAAAAACTGGACATTACAGTAGAAGGATTATGCTAAATTGCTTTCTGCCACTGAAGAGCTGGACAAAGCAGCAGTTCAAGGCATGGAATGAGTATTCTGAAATAAGCACTTTGTCACTACCAAGAAATTAACCTAAATGATTTCAATATACGTGTGTTTGTAATTTGCATCTAAGCTTTACACCTTACAGAGACTTCCTTGTTTGCTGTTACTGTAGTCAATGTTTGCTCACAGACTTAAAATCAAGCAGCGAGGTCAAGCTGGGACCTGATCCAGAGTGGACTGCCTCGCCTTGTCTGCACGCCTTGTCTGCATATCGTCCCAGGGCTCGGTGCTCTTTGGTAGATCTGAATGGTGCAAGACTGAATCTGAAATCTGTTACTGCAATACAGGGTTCTTCCTTTACATGAGAATATCTATCTGCATCAAACCAGAGACCTTCATGCAGACACTACTTTCACTACTGTCCTGCACTGAATCTCTGAAGGAGGCTCTGCCTTTCTCTCTGTCTCTTACTCAACAAATATTTTATGAAGCATATATAATTTTTTCTTAAGACTCATGTTCATATCGCTACTGGATGATCAATTCCAATAAATTATTCTGGGTGTATATAAGTTAGAAGAGGTAACATTCATGTACAGAGCTTTCACATGATTATTTTGTTTTTACACATTCTGCATCAGACCTTAACCAGTCTCCTGCTTCTTTCTTCCTCGCTCTTAGCCATCAGATCTTTTTGCACATTGATATCACTCTTATGTGATTTTGTTACCTTTCCATTTTCCGTTCAGCACAACGTAGTCTCCAAATGGAAAAACTCCATGGCAAGATAAGATGCCCAGCAACAGCACCACCGACTCCTGTCTCAGGTAAATGAGTCTTCCAAGGGTACTGTAAATGCAGATATACATGGGACTTAGGGCACCATCCATAGTAGTGCAGCATTAGAAGACGTGGTCTTTGTATGTGCACAAATGGTGTGGTTGCAGCACATTATTTTTTTCCATTTCTCTTTCAGACTGAGGATCCTTCTGCCTCAGAACCAAGATTGAACTTGCAGAAACGTCCTCCTGTTTTTATTCCATTCAACACCATGATATTCAAATAAAAAAAATCTGATTTTGTATCTCGCACTCAGCAGAAAACAGCACGGGAAGGGACAAAACTAAAAACCACTGTATTTATTAATCTCAGAGACTTCACAAGAATAAAAGTATTATTTAAAAATGCCTGTGTATAAGTCTATCCCCAGTGTCCAATAGTGTCCAACAGTTTCAAGGTGTTGGTGCACTTCAGTACACAGGAATATCTATCCATGCAAAAATAATAACATTTTACAGAAATGGCCCAATGTTTCTCCATTAGGGTCATGAACCCTCTGAAGGTCATGAGAGCATTCAAATAGGTCACAAAGCTTTAGACAGCAGAAGTCAGCGGCAGCTCAATTCCTCCAGAGAGGAGAAGTGAGAATAGGCTGTAAGTATTGGCTGTCAGAGAATGTGCTGGCAAGGGAATTGCCAGCCCCTCTAATTGCCATCAGTGCTGAGCTATGGCAGGGAAGGGAGGGGAGCACGTAGCATTCAACCAACCAGCATTAACAGCCTCTCTTTGCACTGAAAGGATGGAGCTGTATAGAGCTTGGGACAGGAAGGTCACATGGAGAAAGATGCACCAAAAGGGAAACGTGCTTTGTAAACTTTTGAGAAACCCCAGCAGAGCGGGCACTTCTGCCTTAGAGGAGGTGAGAGAAAGCAGTGCTTCCACTGCTGAGTAGGGTCTGCCTTGGGTCTCGGTGTTTTGTAACACCATCTTGTCCATAGGATTCAACAACTTCTGCCATTTTGTTTATTGTTTTTTTGCTTCCTGCCTTGTTTCATTTCATCAGCTTGAGAGTCACTACAATCTTTTAATCTAATCACTCTACAAATGATTTAGTTGTCTCATATATTTCCTTTTTTTTCCCTTTGTTCCCATGCTCTGCAATCCTTGAAGAGCTCAGTTCCGGTGTGAAAGGTTTCAGGCCCCAGACAGTTGTGAAACTACTTTGGCAAATTAGCATCATTGGTTGAGATTAGTCTTGTAGTTGTTATGTGACATCTGAAGACAAAAACCTGTAAATCTTTCTAGAATGCTAGGCCAATAGCTTCAATATGTAATAAATACTGGAATTCTGTAAAACACTGCAATCCATTTTATCATCTTTTCTAAACAGAAAGAGCAAAGTCAGGAAATTCATTGCTGAGGAGTTGTACTTCTCTTTGAACCTACTTGATACTAAACATTTGGAGAGTTAAAGCAGCCAGGTTTCAATGTAAACAGGCAAATGACTGAATCAAATGCACAAAGTGAACTATTCATTTTTCCTTATGTGTTGAGTGAGCTTTTCTGATAATGGGATAATAATGCTTTGTAATCATCCAGTGCTTTCCAGCTGAAGTACTGTAAAGCTTTTATCTTTATAGTGCCTCTATTTAAATGTTATCTGTCTTACCTGTCCATTCTCTCTTAGGCTATAAACATTCTCTTTCCTACCTACCTCTCCTCTCTTAGGCCATGGAGCCATACTCTCCACGTGTACCACCACAAAGCTTACGAACTCCAGAGACAACCACCTCCTCATTCAATATTACTGCTTCCTCTGATATTTCAGGTAAGTGGTTCTTTGTTCACTTCCAAACCGTATTTAGTCAAGACTAGCTTACACTGGCCTTTAAATAAACCACTTCTATCAAGCAAGCATGCTTTGATTAGAGTAATTAAGACAGAGACTCCACGACCTATTCAGTCCCTACATTTGAGAAGGTGATGTAGTTGATTAGATGTGAAGTAAAGGGTGGAGAAGATGCTTGGGGATGCAACTGCTGCAGATACTGCAGCTGGAACTGGAAATAATTTATGTAAATTACACTATTAGCATGCTGCTGTCAATTCTCCCACCTACTTTTCCAGTTTTATTGCCTATTAGTCTATTTAATCTTTAAAATTTTGGATTGTCTGCTATGCTGCATGCTCCCCCAGCCTGCTATATCATCTCTCTAAAACTCATCTTTGCTGAGATGCTCAGAATAGCTGAGATGGATGCTCAGATGTAAAGCATCTCTCTATTTCTTTTCCCAGACTGCGTGGTAATTCCACAGGTTTTCCTGGTGCCTGGAATTGCATGGTCCTGGTCAGATCGGCATCCCTAGAAATACAACAAAAGAGCAGGAATACCAGCTGAAGACATAAGTGTCTTCCCTGACTCATTCTTGAAAACTGCCTCACAGATAGGGAAGGAACTTGTATCTGAACTTTGTATCAGTTATTTGCTGTAACTGCATACTCCTCCTTCCTAACATCCCTCTCAAAAACATGCTGACATCAATTAACCTTTTCATTTCATTCATCCTTTGCCTTTGCCTTTATGGCAATGGAAGTTTTGCTACCCCAACAGTTCTCAGGGATTGTTGTTAAAGACCAAAAAGATCGTGAAATTTATATTTTAAGGGTTAAAATCAGAGGAAAGAGAACAAAATGAATAGAACGTACAAATTCACATGTCAGAAATTGTACCTTATACCTGTAGAGTGGAAGGATGTTACTGACTGCATTGGTAGGAGACCTCCAAAGCCTGACAGTCAGGTGGGATATGGAGGACACAGACAATAACTCATTTGCAGGACAGGATTTGCCATGAGGAATAGTTGCCAAGGGACTGACATTTCCAGGAGCAATGCCTTGTACCAATGGCACGGTTGCACTTGCTTTGGTTGGGCTCTGTGGTGGACCAGCAGGATCAGGGTTCAGAGGCACTGCCTTTGCTTCAGGCATGGAGATGAGTGTAATTGCAGAAACAAAATGCCTGCAGCCATCTGCTTTCAAAATTTTCTCTAAGTGCAACCCCACACAATGGTCCTTTAGTGAAAGTCTCCCCAAATTGGAGTCCTTTGCACTCACACATCCTTTCATTTGTTATTATTTTGGAGGAGGGATCCATGTTGTTCAATGACCTTCTCACATGTGAGTGGACTGAAGCAGAGCAGAGTCAATCTGCTGACATCACCTCAGTTGTAAGCAGAGCTCCCTCTCACCCCTCCCTCGCTGCCTCCATCCCGCACAGGGACGCCCGTGGCTGTGCGCTGTTCTGCCCTCTGACATCAGCTCCCCCAGTGCACACACGTATATCCACTGCACAGCCTCCTTTCATTTGCTTCTCATTCCTGCAAAGAGGGCTTCCCTTGACATCTTTGCTTCAAGTACAGTGTCTACATTTAAAAGGAGTACTTTCCTATTCTTTCTCCTGGGAATGTTTTTATTACCCGCTGTTATGTCTCTGTATCACTTGCTAGTAAAATAGTGGTGAAGTGTTCAGGGCAGCTGAACCATACAGCATTTTTCCTTCATGTGCTTGCCTTTTTCTCTCCCCTACTGCAAAAGTGCTATCTGATTCCCACTAAAACAGGATTTAAAGATGACAGCTGTCTTCTATGTAGTGACATTCACTATGAAGAAGAGAAATGTGGACTGATTTCTTTAACTTGATCCTGTACATGCTCATTACTGCAGTAATCCAAACATTCTCTGTTTGCTGAATAAGGAAATATCTAGTTTGAAAAGAGCTATTTGACTTAGTACAGGTTTGCTGGATCCAGCTCTTATAGGGTCTGCACAAAACCTTTGTTTATTTTTCTCTGCTGAAATTGTTCAAATGGCTTCTCATTATCATTGGGTGGGACTGAAAAGAAGCACTGATGTCAGTTTTGTGACACGTCCTGTTATTTAAGTAATTCACAGTCTAGTCTGGGACACGTTTGACCTTCCTAAATAATTGGCTATGTGGTTGTTTTTTTTTGTTGTTGATAGGTTTTTTTTTTTCCTTTTCCCCTTTAGCATGAATAAATGAAGAATGAACAAACTAACTACTATTGGCAAGGAAAGAACTTCTAGTAAACAAAACCCTGTTACAAGTTTCCATGAGCTGTTGTAAATATCACTCTGTGTTTGTCCCTTCAAAATCATATAACACTCTATTCAAACCTATCTGCAGAGCCTTTTGAAAATCCTTCCTGGGAAGGGGCTTTCTAAATTCAAAGGGCCTCAGACTCTATTAGAGGGATCTGTGCTTCAAAGCCCACAACAGACCCCAGTTCTCTTGACCCTCTGCTGAGCTTCAGGTCTGTGAGAAGCCATAGTGTATTTAATGAAATGGCTCATTAATTTACACGTTAAGGACAAGATTAAGCATTTGGGGAGAGGCCTAGCAGCTTGTTTGGGTGCTCACCATGTACTTGCAAGAAAGAAGCTACCATGGGCCATGGTTCCCTCAGCCTTCCTTGCCACACATGCTCCCAAGGCCCTCAACGATGAATCAGAAAGGAAAACCTGGAGGTTTTCAAGTGGCAAGCCTTGAGTGAGAGTGTACCCTTCACTCTCGCAGTTGAGGAATGTGAGGTATAACAGCAATTTCAGTTTCTCCATTCCCCCGTGGTTACTTATACATATTTGGGTGTGATTTTCACAACTGTGCATGGGTCTAACATAGAGTTTGCAGAATTGTGTCAGTTTGTGCAGATAAAGCGTTGCAAATTGTTTCCTTGCACTGTATGAAAGGTTCCAGAGGGTGACTGCTGCATCCAAACATGCTTCACAGCTGACATTTGTCTCTGAATAAGCAGAGCTCAATGAAAAGGCTAAATGTTCACAAGGAACCTCTTTACTGAGGGGTTAATGAGGACTTGAAAGGACTTGCACTCTGGCCTTAGCTGTGTATGTTTGTCTTTTCTTCACTTTCATCTCTCCTCCCTAAATCCTAGTCTTTTCATTCTTTTTTTGCTGCTTTTAATTTGTGTCTCTGTATTAAACCAATCAGCCTTCACTCCTTTCTTCACCTCTTCCTTTCTTTTTCTCTTTCTTCTCTCTCTTTTCTTCCTTTGCACTGTTTTGGGTTCCTGACTTTGACAGATCGTTAAAAACAGAAACCACAGAAGTGTCTATTGCTTGAACCCACTCATGGCCTCTCTTGCTAACACACAATGATTATTAGTGATAACATTACACAGTAAACGGTGTAATTGACTCAGAAGGAAAATTCTGGTTTTGTTTGAAGAGGTAAAGGTATAAATTTACATGGTTTAACTCAGTCTTTTTTTTTTTCTTTTTTTATCTGCAACACATGTCTAGATGAAGTATAGTGTTTGCCTGTTTAAAAGCATTTTCTTTCCTTCTTTAAAAGTGCTAAGCTCAGAAAGACTTACTATGTCTCATACTAAAGAGAAAGATTGCACATTGTTATCCAAAGAGCATTATGCAACCAAATAACAATTCATTTGATGTTACTGAACGTACACTACCTGCTATGCTCAGTAATGAATAGTATAAATAAAAATGAGCCTGTTAGAATACTATTTTTCCCTACTTTTCCACACACGCACATACAAAAAAAAAACCAGCCAAAAAACTCATGTGGGCGAAGTGAGACCATTCTAACATGCAGGAAAGAGGTTTGTAAAAAGGCTTTGAATTAAAAACCAACTCTGAAGCATAGTTCTAGTTTATAAAAACAGTGCCTCAGCTCACTGATCCTAACATCCATAATTGAATCTAGCTTCTGTAAAGCTAATCCCTGCTCCCTAAGTTCTTGAATTATCTACCAATCCCTATTTTATAAAGGCGAAATTTCTCCTTCTTTATCTTAAGAAAAGTGAACATCAAAAGTAACTGTGAAATATCTAGGAATAATAAATTATTGTTTCATCACAGAGAATGTTTTATAGGACAATGTGGTTAATAAGACATAGACCTAACATAGGTTTGTAGATTATTAGGTGAGTTAACTCATCAGATTGAATGGTCTGGATTTCCAGTATAGATCACTTAACCTAGTTTCCATAGTTCCTTATACTGTTTTAATTTCTACAGGCTATATTTATACCATACATTTATCAATGTGAAATAATATTCACAGGCCATGTCAGTCAATCTTCTGTAGTTTTAAACTATAAAAGAATTTTCTGGCATATTTCTGACCCATGTCAGCAGTTTCTCAAATTTTTCCCAGGCATGGTTCAGATATTAGTACATGGTGGGAGCCATTCTTAGTAGACAGGCACCCTGTTTGAGCACCAGTAGCTTAGTCTGAAGTCTAGCATTTCATCATAGGGTGAGAAAGAGCCCTTGTGCCAAAGGGGTCAACAACAATGTGCCTTTGAAACATTTAATGATTTTTAGTGTACGCTGAAATGTAGGAACACTGACACTTTGATTATCAAGACTTGCATTCCTGCAGAGATTTCCTCCAAAATTTTGGGCTTGTAGAACTTTCCTACCTCCTAATATCTTAATGCCCAGATGTTCTGGGATAATACACAAACACAAGACAGGAAAAGCATGTACATTTGCAACCAGTTTGTTGTCCATCAGAATTGGACAGACTCCGGAGTTGCTGTGCATGATGGCATTATCATCATCAAGAAATTAGTAAGCATGCCTAAATAAATCCCAAAGTTAACCAATTTATTTCATTTAACCAGTGCCTTTAGATTAAATACACTTTTATTTATATACCTTTAATCTAAAGGCATTTTGTACTAATCCTGTAGAATTTTTCAAAGCATTTTTGCTTGGTCACCTATCTATCCTCTGCTTTGATTGGATTAAGCCTTGAAAAGCTCTGTTTGAGCACAAGCTGATCTCATCCAAGATCTGGAAAACACCAGTGGAAGAGGCACCAACATGATGAAGGTAATGTTGTATCTTCTGTTTAAAGACCACTTCAGTGGTCTTCAAACACTTGTCCTCACACAGTGCTTTTCACCAGTCTCTGGATATGGTTGACACTGTCCTGGCAATCACATCTCTTAGGCCTAGTAACTTTATTGCCTTAAGGACATAATGTCATTTTGCTGCTACAGCCCTGTTATCTGACTGTGGATGTTCTAGTTTTCTGTACTGGAAGAATAGGACTCCCTGCAATCCTGTGCTGAAATATTCTAATAACAAACTCTAATGGCAGCTGTAGTAAATAAAACACTGATGTGACACAAGTAATCAGTGAATGGACAAAGGTCATCATTATTTTCCCTAGTATTATATATCTGTAGTGCAGAAATCTGTTCTGAGATAGTCACAATAAATAAATAAATAAATCTTTATAGACTTGTGCAAAAAAGTAGTTCCTCTGATCTATTTGTTGGTTTTATTTTCCTTATTTCTTTTTTTCTAAAACTCTTCCAAACTCTGTCTCCACCTAGAACATGTTTTCAGCCCTATGCAAGGAAAACATGTTTCAGAGATTTACAGAAGGATAAAATATGGAAAACATATGCCCATTTTCTCTGTCTAACATCTTGATATGTTTTTTAAATCCTTCATACATGATAAAAAGTATTGGTAATCTGCACAAATGCTGAAAATTAAGTTACTGCAAATGTCTGCATTATACGTGTACATATGCATATCTGTGTGTTCATCCAAGTAATCTCAGAACATGTGCTTTGAGCACTGTGTATGTGTATATTGAAAATTCTTAGGAGAACGCCAGGTGTACAAAGGTTTATGACTGTGCACTGATATTGAATTTTTACACGTCTGCCTATACACTTTGTAAAATCTTGCTCCAATCATTATACTCTTGTTTTACAGTGAAAGAATAATCAGTGTATCAGGTGACATTCTTTAATACTCCATTTTTCAACATTTGATTGAGGGCATTCATAGGATGAGCTCTGTCAAACCACAGAGCTAGAGAATCTAGGTAAATCCATTAATGTGGGTGTATCTCGAGTAAAAAGTTAATGTCTACAGAAAAATAGCAACACTTGACAGAGCAATAAGATAGGGAATGCCTTAAGGGACAGTGTTTGAGACAGCTCAATTTCTGGTGATCTTGACTATATAGTAAAGAAAAAAATATATATTTTTAATGCATTTTGATGACCTGTGAGTTTGGGCCTTGCAAATCACATTTAAAGCAGAAATATTATCTTGCCTTGGGTTTTTGTTTGCTTGTTTGTTTTGAGGGAGAATGTTTTGGTTTGATTTGGGATTTCTTTTCTTTTTTTTTTCTTGCAAAGTTAAGGCCTGCTTTACAGAGATCCGCCAAGAAAAATGGAGTCATTGTTAGCTGATTTCATACCTATGCAGTCCGGCTTAGAAGTCCTGCCACCAACGACGTGTGCCATATGAACAAAATCTGGGATTAATTAAGTGAGAGTGAACTCCTAACCCATTTGAACTGTCATGCTGAAGGTCTGGCACAAAGGATCTGGGAGTTTACAAAGACTAATCACCATTGCAGGGTCCTGTGGGCTACTCTTCACACAAGTGCCTCTGTAGTAACATGATGCTTCAAAGTGATTGTTGCACACTGAGAATCACAAAGACAGAGACAAGGAGATGTTCATTGGACATTGACTTTCTTTTGTTCAAATACAAGGCTTTGCTTTCTTTATAAAAGAATAAAATGATCTTAGCTTTAATGTCATCTATCTAATCACAGCTTCATAGTCCAGATGTCCAGAGAGAATATAAACTAGGCAGGACAGATAGCTACCCCTTGTTCAGGAAAATTAACCATTCCTTTATTAAGATACCAGTTAATATTGTTTCATACAGCATCACATATTGGTATTTGGGGCTACTTTTCCACACAGCATGCCTGTTGCTATCTGATTATTATAGTGTCAAAATTTAGGAAGGTTTCTCAATTAGGTCACTTAGAGATCTCAGCAATACAAGGAGCTCAATACAAAGACCAAAACAAGATTTCCTGTAATTCCAGTATTCAAACAGTTGCAAAGTGGTCTTGGGCACCGATCTTGAACTATGAAACAAAGTTCACACTGCAAGGTCTACTTCACAATATAGGGTACCTGCATGGTCTACAACTTCTATCAGGATTCTGAGGACTTGTTTTGGGTGTTATAATAATTTGTTTTGTCATCTATTAATTCCAAGTTTGCTGGTGTGTCATATGTTGTGAAACAATGCAGTTTCCAAAGGAATTTTTTAGTTATGTTTTGTGAGATGTTGGGCAGTTATGCATACCAAGGCAAAAATAAAATAATGTTTACAGTAACTTTACTGAGATAGTTAACTAATGTTTTAGAGAAGAGAGATAATTATATCATCCTGGAAGAATTTGTTCAAAGGGCTTCTGTTTTTTTCTGCCACATTTTATGATAGCACTGCACCATCTGAATGAAACTACCCTACTTTTATCTCCTACTTCCATTCAGATTGTTACTTTGTTATTATTTTTTTCGTTAGTTCTGTTACAGCCACATATAAGGCTTCTCATCAAGATCTAAATCCCATTTTTTTGTATGTGTGTATGAAGATAGTTAATATGCCAAAGAGTTTGCTGCAAGAAATCTTGATAGAGATCTACCCAACAGCACATTAAGACAAATGTAAAGAGAAAGGAGAACCAGAATTTAGACCACTTAGAATGTCTTCAGAAGTGAGAATTCATCAGAAGATGGCATTACATCAATCAGAAAACACTCCGTGGTTGTGCATTTGTTTCAAAAGCTTTTTTATTTTTTTTATTTTTTCCCCAGAAGAAACTGCAGGTTTTGTGAAGGGAGAAGGTCCTTACTGAAAGGTTTTCAGTATCCAAGGATGTTGAAAAATTAGTAGACTTCTTTTTACATGTATCAGACAGAAATAATCCCTGTATCATGTGTTCTACAGAATTCAGACAAGAAAAAAGACAAGCAAAAAGAAAATATTCAAGTGCTAAAACAGTTCATCCTGTTTTCAGTAATGCAACCAAGCACAAATGTTTAGACAACAGCAGAGCAGGAAAGATCAAAGGGAAAGCAAGAGCAGAACTTAAAACAACAGGCCCCTTGCTTTCACATCCTACACTTGGTTTTGTGGCTAGACATCTCTGGCCAGCCCTGGCTATGCCAGTTGAGGACAGAGTCATAGCCAGCCCACTTCCATCATTTTGCTACTATGCCCTTAAGCAAGGTTGCTCCTTTCCTTAGATCCTCTGTCTCAGACAGACAACAAGCTAAAAACAGTCTTTTTTTATTTAAAATAAGCTCTTTAAGAAAGGATTTATTGTTGTTGTTCATTAGTGGAATGTTGATATTCAGAAGTGGAGATCATCATGGCCATACAGGACAAGGAAGAGCCACACAGAGTAAGGCTCAACACATAGTGACCACCAGTGACCACCAGGAATGGGATAGAGAGAGAGCATTGGTGTATCAGATTTAAGTAGCAAGATTTTAGTAGTAGAGGGCTGCAGGTGTAGCCCCTATGAGGAGTTAGAAGCTGCTCCAAAAAGGACCAGTCACTAACCAGAGCTGATCCAAAGCTGGTTGTGACTCTGGAGAGGAGATTTAAGAAAAACTGCTTCACGGCAGCAGCTGGCAGAAAGCAGTGAAATACTATGAGCAAGACAGCCCTAAAGACATCAAGGCCAGTGCAGAAGAAGTGTAGGAGTTGCTTCAGGAGCAGAGCAGAATCTCTCTGCAGCCCAGAAGAGGCTCAAGGTGGAGTAGGCTGTACCCAGCAGCCCACCACCCAGGCAGATTTCCACACGCAGCCATGGAGAAGCCCATGGTGCTGCGGTCATTGAGGCCTGGAGGAGGCATAGTCCATGGAGAACCCCTTCAAGAGCAGTGCCAGGTTGGAGCTGCAGCCTGTGGGAAGGAGCCTGCAGTGGATCAGGAGGGCTGAGAGAGCTGCTCCCCAAGGGTATCTTTACTGGAGTACTTCCTAAAGGATGGATCCCATGGTACAGATCCATGTTGGAGCAGGGTTTGGAAGAGACGAATGGGAATCCCGTGTGGGGTCAGTTCAGGAAGGATGGCATCCTATGTGAGGGAACCCACATGGAGCAGCAGAGGCAAAACATAATGGATTGACCACAGCCAACATTCCCCACCCCCCTGCACTATACAGGGGGAGGAGGTAGAAGAGGGAGCTTTTCGTTTGCCTATGATGGTGATTGGAGAGTGAGTAGCGTGTTGGCTGTTCAAATAAGCCTGCCCATGGGGCGGTGGGATATTCATTGAGGAGACACAAGCTGTCCCATCAGCTTATTCAGAGTGCTGGCAGTGCCCAGCAGGATGAGAAATAAAACCAGATCATGTGGCTTCCTGGGTTGGCAAAGAAGTGTACAAGGTGTGTGCCTATATGAAGCTTCAGCATAACGGTTTCCTGAAAAGTAAAATTCTCAGTCTCCAAAGACATGCTTGCTGTCATTGCTCACACATATATATAGTCTTCTGCTTTGCACTTTTAATAAGCATTTTTCCTCTACTGCCAATAATTGAGTGGTTTATCAGAATCAGTGAGGAGTGTGGGACTCAGATTGTTGGCCAAATATACTTTTGCCTCATGTTGTATGTATTTATTGATAAATTCATCACGTGGGACACTTTGGGTTCCAGAGAGTTAATACTGTAAAGTCTTTTAGAAAAAACAGACTGAGGTGATTGAGAAGGTATCGGGCTACACGCAGCAATCCTCAGTACAACGGCTGACGGCGGTATTTATTTTCATTTGATAAACAGCAAGAGCAGGGCCTGCCCCAGACTTCTCTCACTCCATTCAGAAGGCAATGTTTATGAACAGCTGCAGGGAGTTACTCGCAAGAGGCTTAAGCAGGGAGGGGGAAAAAAGGCCATTCCTCCGGGCCCACCCAGCCACTGGATTTTTCAGCTGAAGGGCAGTGTCAGTTTCATCCCAACCGGACGGTGAAAACTGAGCCCAAACAACTGTCGGGATCACAAAAACTGGAGAGAGAGAAAAGAAGGTGATAAATGCAACGGCAAGTCATACCCTCAGAGCTGCCCAACACGCCTCTGTCAAGGAGATAATGGTGGGTTTGGGGCCAACGTGAGGAAAAAAGAAAAGGTCACTCACAGACATAAGAAAGATATTTGGGAAACTGTTTAAAGTGTTTCTTAGTACACCAATATCTCTACATGTTTCACTGGAGATGCAGATTATTTGGACAAGTGATTCCATGCATTTCCCCTTTTGTGGTGCAGGTGAAAGGATAAAAACTTCTCCTAAAAGAGGAATTTCTGCCTTTTAAGACTCAATGATTTATTTCAATGACTTACTGGTACACAGCTTTAGAATTTCTTGGAAACACTTTGGTGTTATACCACTGTCGGTATGCTGGTGGGATTTGAAGAGGGAAAAGGAGGGATTCTTCTCAGTCTCATAGTGAAAATGGAGGAAAAGCCCAGGTTATTTTCAACCTCTTGAAGACATAAAGTACCAGTTCTCCTGGTATAGAAATGGAGTAACACCTCTCTCCTCCAGATACTGCAGTGTATGCTGTGATGAAGATGCAGGATCACTAAATTTAAGAAATTCTCTCTTATCTAACATTTATCACAGATTTTAGCAAAAAATGCTGGCCTTTTTTTAGCAGAGATTTTAGAAGAAATTATATATCACAAACTTACACAATTATGCACCATAAGACTGGTAACTTATGAAGATTTTTCACATATAGTTCAAACCAGTTTCTCTTGTTTTCTAGGGAAGTTCAAATGTCTTGTCCATCAGTACTGTGAAATTTGAATTCAAATGTTGAGACTAAATCTGTGTTCCATAACATAGATTCCATTTATGGTTTCTTATTAAATACAGGCAGTTTTTTACTTAAGAATTCATGTTGGTTAGATTTTCATCTTCATCAAAGCTACCAAACAATCAGGAAAATATTTTTTGTCTTACACTTATTTCTTTTTGAATTAACATAAATCTGACAACTATGAGAAATATTAATAGTTTCTGCTCTTCATGTGGAGCCTTGCACACACAGACAACACAACTTTCAAATGCTTTGCATATATTGTGGCTTAACCCTGGCAGACAGCTCAGCATCTCACAGCCACTCACTTACTCCCCCTGGGTGGCATAAGGGAGAGAATCAGAAAGGTAAAAGTGAAAGAACTCATGGGCTGAGATAAAGACATTTTACTAGGTAAACTTGTGTGTACAAGCAGAGCAAAGCAAAGAATTCATTTGCATTGCAAAGTATTTTCATTAGCAGGCAGATGTTCAGCCACTTCCAGGAAAGCAGGACTCATCACATGCAATGATTTCTTGGGAAGACAAATGACATCACTCCAAATATGTCCACTTCCTCCTGGCTTTTGTTGCTGAGCATGATGTCATGGCACAGAATATCCTGGCTTTGTCCCTGCCCCAGCTCCTGGTGCAGCCCCAGCCCACCCAGCGGCAGGACAGCATATGAAGCTGAAGTCCTTGAGGCTGTGTAGGCACTGCTCTGCAACATACATGGCATCATACAGTCCTCTGTGAGGAAAATAACTCTATCTCAGTCAGAACCATGAGAGAACATCAGTGTAAGCGCAGTTACCATTACTTTGTTTTAGTGTTAAAATTGTCTTGGTAATTGCACATAACGCATTTTATCATAGGAGTCAAGAAAAAGACTAACAAGACTTAGAACATCTGTGAAATAATTGATTTTAAATCTGTTTTATCTGTTATAATAAACTCAAATCTGTTGTTTGGGGCCTGTAGGTGTTCAATTCTTCTTCTGCTGAGTAGGAGCTATATCATCACATGCCAAAAGCAAAGACAGGATAAAAACACGGAAAATGTGCTCATAACCATGCAATAATTGTAAGCTGATATGTCAGCTCCATCTTACTGGTGCTAGTTCAGTGACCTGCTCTGGCAAGAAAAGTAATTAATATTAAGGAAGGTCTAACAACACTCATATTTGGCGTTCACTTTGACCCCAACTGTGGGAGAAGACACAGTGACAGAACCTCACAAAGAGTATTCTCCATAGTGTTTCTGTTACTGATTTATCTTGTCTGGTACTCTGTCTCTAGGGATGGTAAGTCTCTGAGACTTCAGAGACTTCAGAAGACTTGAGACATTAACTTGAAAAACATTGCTGAGAGCAATTAGGAGCTCTTTTTTTTTTTTCTTTTCTAGAAGAAAAAAGAAACAAAAAAAAAAAGGAGAAACAGGCTCACAGGATTCTATATAAAAATAGACGGAACCAAAAAAATTGTAATCTCTATATGATAGTTTTTATAGTAGTTTTTTTTTTTTTTTTAGTAATATCATTATTAAGCCATTGGTGTGAGCAAAGCTCTGAGATTTGTCAGGCTCTTGAGCACTAGTAACTTTAAGTATGTCCATAGATGTTTTGCCAAGGCATCTCATGAAGAAATACATGGCAGCACCACTTCAGTATCACTCAGTACCCTTCAATCAGCTGTGTTTCTACTTCTCAAGATAACTCTTCTTTAAAAATATATATATATTTCAAAACTGTGAGAAAATTTGCTTATGAGTAGATCCAAGAATAAGTTCCCAAAGAAAGTCACAATCCTACACTCTCACATAAATCTCTCCTTGGTATTTAAGGTTGCAATGTTCTTCATTTAGATACTGCATGTTTTTATCATGCCCTTGGATGAATTAAGTAGGTCTACTAGAGGTAAGGCCAGTTTTGAACGGAGCTGGTGACACATTCTTCATCTGTCTAAACTAACTTCCTCCAGTAACATGATGAATCTCATGTAAGGTGTAAATAAATTGTAAATAAGCTTTTCCCTAGGGATGCATACCCTATCGTGAGTCCAGAGTTTCTAGCTGGCAGAAGTGAGAGACATATATCACAACCTTTCAGGTTTCTTTAGAAATTGCCCCATTAATGAGTTTAAGGTATAAGAATTGTGTGGAGATGCAGACACATCCTCCTTACCCATTCTGGCCTATCTATTGCCTATCGCTTTCTGCTTTGTCATTCATAAAAGCTGTAAACACAGAGTGGGCTATCATCACCTGCCTTCACTATTCGTGGCTGTTTTATTGACATCTTACTGGAAGTTGGCTGACAGCCTTTTGGCCACAGATGTTGTTCTTACCAGACAGGTGTGCTTGAGCATGGGGACCCTGAAAGCTTCGGGCCATATACTTCAGATGCTAAATTTGCAAGAGTGTGACCCATGTGGGAGGCAGACTGGTCTTGAGGCAGTGTGGATGTGCCATGGTGCTGTCAAGGGTGAACTGGTAAACAGAAGCTCCATGTAAAATGATGGACTTTGGCTGCATGCCCCTGACGCGCAAGAAACCCTGTGGGGAAATGACCTAAGTGTGCCCTGGCCCTCCACCCCTTTGCCTTGGTTTCCAGAAGGAGGAACGCAAGTGTTCAGGAAAGATGGAAACAACCGGACACTTGCCAAGGCCTTACTCAGAAAGCCAAGGGCAAGAGACTGGGGACAAGCTGGTGGGGCTTAGCTGAAACACAGCCAGCACTCACCTCTTCTAATGTGCAAAGGCCAGTTTTGCCATTCCGCATTGCCCAACGCAGAAGATCAAAACCAGCAGCTTAGGTCACCTTTAAAACATCGATTTACTTCACTGGCAGTAATCTGCACTGCAAAGCAAGGAGTTACCACTTGTATCCAAGGCACCTTTAATTGCACAGGTTCAGGAAAACAGAACAATGTGGATATGGGCTCTCTAGCTTCATTATGAGCTGCACATTAGGGAGGCACATAGCTCTTCCAGCTCAGCTAGATGTGGGTTCCAGCTCCCAGAAATACTCAGGAGATTTTCAGTAATTCAAATTGTATATGATTTTGCTGGTAAGAGAGAAAGGTAGGATATTACTCTGATCTCCAATTTGTGAAAGCTGCTAAAATGAACTGATTGGTTAAGTCAATCACCCAGTATACAACGGAGATGAAAAAGAGGGAAAGGATGATTTATCAGTCTGTATATGAGAGCTTCAGGATGGTTATGGTAGAAGAAGGCAGTCGTCTAATGTTTACGTGTTTTATATATTTCCCTTACATATTCTGACTGAAATCTCCAAAGTTGTGTTAAGATGTTGGCCCACCATCCCTGTTAAACCTTACAAACTTAATATCCAAATCTCCTAGGCAGTTGTGAAAACTTTGGCCAAAGTATAAAATCTGTAATTCAATTTATTTTACTGTATTTTCCAATAAGTGGGTGAAAACTCAAAATTAAACTTCCCATGGTATTTTTTTGCCTGTGGGCTTGAGCTAGGCAGCTGTTTGCCCTACCACTGCTATGGACTCACATGTGTTTTCCAGTGTAGATGTTGGCATGCATGTTCAGTACAACCCAAAAGGCAAATGCAGACTCTGAACAGCCCACTTGCTTGAATCTGATCTCACAATGGCCTGTTTTCTTTCAAAATATGTCCTTTAAGAATGTCATTATGCTTGTTATAAAGTAAATGAACTTTACTTCCTCACCACCACGGCCCACAGTCATTAGGCTGGCAAAGGCAGCAGGAAAACAATCAGCAAGTGCAGTCAACAACAAATGGAAGCCAAATTAACTTTACTTTAAATAGCCCTTTACTAATGACAATAAGGAACATTCAGCACCTCAGATATCTATTTCTGTTTCAGTACAGGAGGAAGAATATCCAAGGTATTATCATATGTAGACTAATTAAGACTCCATCCATAACTCCTGGTGTCATGGAAAATGAAAAAGAAACCACACTACCTGTTCAGGACAGACAATCACATCTGCAGTTTCCTGGTTTTCATAGGAGACTGGAGGTGAAAAGGCTAATGGGAAGAGGGTTAGGATGGATATTTATGACTCATATCTTTTCTTCTTTTTTTTAGTTGTCCTAATATATTTTTTAAATCACACACACAAAAAAGTAATGAACTGATAGATATCCACAATATTCAGCAAGTGAAGTGATTTTTCAGCCTCTCTGGAAATCCATTCTAATCAAAATTATGTAACTCACTAAAATGCTATGTAACTGCCTAAAATCTTTGAATAAATTTGAATAAAAATTTGAATATGTCACTTCATGCATATCTAATTTGGGGTGACTTGAATACTCTGTTGCAGAGTCTCATGGGCCTACTGTGTTGATTCCGGTACTGTGGTCCTTCCTAAGTCTCTTTAGCTTTAGAAGGATGTGCAACCCAAAATATATTAATTTTTTGTCATATTCACTCATCACTCATGGAATACTTTTCTTGGAGTGTCCCAGAGTAACAGAGCTTGAAGTTTACAGTTGTTAAGAGATGTAGAAAATGCATGCTGTTCTAAGCACTTTTTCTAGCTGTGATGGCTAAAAACATTCATTTCTGCATCAGAACATAATCAAAAGACTTTAGGAGCTGATGTCTCTGTTACAAATGAATTCACAGTTATTGCATAAGTCAGCAGCTTCAGATTAGTAACTTATATTTGAGGTAAGGATAAGTTTCAGGAAAGCCCAGCCTCTTAGAAGTCCAAGTGTAGTGGAGGAGATCCATCAGATCAATGGCATAGTAAAAACTGGGAAAGTCCAGAGCAGCCTCCCACAAAAGAGGGATATTTCCGGGTACTCTGGCAATCCCAGGAAGACTTAAAGGTAAAGTAAACTGAAGTCAGTGAAACTGTCTGAACATATCATGTCTGAAAATATTGCCTGAGATGTCGCTTCTGCTTACTTTCCTTTTGTTTTTGGCTGACTGTTCACAAAGGTGTTGCTCTGGGATATAAACAGCTAAAACTGATGTTGAAGGGGGAAAAGGGAATGTCTCCAAGGTAGATTTTAAAGCTGCCTGATAGACAAAGGTCCTTTGATTTATACACTATGAAATGCCACTGAATTAACCTAATTAATTAATTAGGACCTAAAAAATAATCCTACCGCTGTGTTTGATGTCATCATCTCAGTTCTCATAGAAAAATACTGTTTTCCTATGTATTGAATATAATAGGTTATATGTCTGAAACAAAGAGCAGAAAAAGGTCCTCCCTGACACTATGTATGATATAATTAGTTTTCTTCATGCGTTGCTCTTGCCAAAAAATTTTATCCCTTAGACAAAACAGTTAAGTTTTTCCCAAGTATCTTTTCAAGAACTAATGAGTTTTCTCAGATATGCTGTACTAGGCTTCAGAGTCACTTTCTCATGTCAAATTACTTCTGGACTATAACTTCTTTGCCTTCAGCAACAATACACTTCCCACAAGAATTGTTCATATCTGCTAGTTTATAATCAGATTGTTTGTAATATTTATACATTTTCCTTAACGTCAGAACTCTAACTGGTGCATCAGTACATCTGTAATGTTTGGGAGTGCCCTGAATGCATCAAAATTGTCAACACCAGCCCTCTGTAGTTCTAGACTGACGATTTCCACATGGACTGGAAAGAAATACAGTCACAGATTTAATATTTTAAAGTTTGGGAAGTTACCAAGTTGTCCAGATGTATTTTTCTTGCTGCTAGAATCCCATGTTGCTTTGCATGAATGTAGGATTCCCTCCTAAACATAATTACAAGTGTTTGTATTCAGTAATGTCAGGAGGAAATAAGGAAATAATGCTAGAAAAGCTAAGGGCAACCAGCCCTTCATTCCAGACTCCTCACATACAGTGTAGGGAGGGACTTCTTTATGACTGCATCGAGAGTCTTACCAGACTCAATAGATATCAAAAGATGAAAATTATGTTCATATCTTCCTTTGGTTTCTTGTTCTGTGACCAACCATATCTGTCCATGGAGAGCAAGTCTAAGTGAATAAATGGTTCCCACAGCGGTTAAGATATGTGTTTGCTTTATTCTCTGCCTTTTGATATCTTCTTTTCTAAACTGTTCTTTACAATACCCTTGTCTCAAGCATTATTCAGAATTAGAGTGATTTATTAATTGGAATGCAGAAGGGGTCACAGTCACAGACGAGGATCCTAGTGTGCTACATGCTCAAAGAGAACAAAGAGAAACTCCTTTCCCCAGAGAATTTTTAGCCTTTAGCTTGAGAAAGAACAGATAGAGGCACAAGCAAGTGCAGAGAATCATTGGGGATAATATGACTGCATTTGCAGCGGTAAACTGTACAGGGCCAGTTGCTGGCTTTAATGCCAGGGTGCCTGATGTGGCTGCGGCTGTGTTATTAAGCACACTTCTGGAACAAGGAGGGCATACTCCCTGCACCAAATGGAAATGTCCCTGATCTGCACTAGTGTTTAAACATTTTAAACACTTAAAATACTTTTGGGAGATGACTCCAACCAACACAGTGTCATGGACTATTCTAACATTCTGACATTAGAGACTACTGACCTCCTGTGTTCAGAGCATTCTTTGGTACGGCTTTATTTACTGGCACAGATGGAGTCACAGGCCATTCTGATGGGGTCTGATCAAAATGAGGCAGCTGCCTTTGCAATGACCTAAAATAAAAGGAACTATATAGTGTGTCCAGAACATCTTAACAAAAATGCAGTCTCAGTAAATAGGCTCACTGCTTGCATAAGCTAGATGAACAAAATTGCTGACCTTCTAACTCTTTTTTTCTTTTTTTCTCCAGAAAAATTTCTAAAACAAATATATCAAAGATTTTAGAAGCGTTAAGCTTTTGTGCATAAATCATTCTCTAATGAATAGAGAGTTAGCAAGTGATTTTTCCAGGGCAAGTTATTTCTCTGGACGACTTACTTTTCTGCCTCCAAAACAGATGGTAGTGTTCAACGTCTAAAATAGATTAATGAAAGAAATCTGCAGCTTACTTTTCATTCAGTACTGTATTTTATTGAGTCTGCTCTGCACACGCACGTACACACTAATCCCAAATTAACCAAGGTGTGTACATATGTGATTAAGCCACAAAAGCAATCAAATACGTATTTCAAGGATCTATTCGTGTACTGTAGTGTAAACCATTTATGCTTTTGTTTAAAGGAAAATGTATTTCAATCCCACAATGATTATATTTCAGTGCAGTGCATCATAACACTACCTGTCCTGTAGTTACAGTAATGGATTGGGTGGTGAAGTTGCCATAATAATTCTACAAATAGAAAAAGAGAAATAGAAAGAAAAAAGGGAAAAAAAAAGGAAAAGAAAAGGAAAAGGAAAAGGAAAAGGAAAAGGAAAAGGAAAAAGAAAAGGAAAACAGAAAAAAGAACGAAAAAGAGAAAGGAAAAAAAAAAACAGAAAAAGGAACGAAAAAGAAAAAGAAATAAAAGAAAAAGGCAAAAACAAAAACAAAAAATAAAGAAGAAGAAAAATAAAGAAAAAAATTTCTTTACAAGAGGATTTTTAGTAGGCTGAACAACTAAGATCTGAAGAAGTGTGGTCTGTGATCTGCCTTGCTATGGGCAATGGACCTTGAATACTGTTGTCTGAGTCCTGATAATGCAACGGTATGAATAGCTGTCCTAATGCAGTCATAACTGTCTTGTGAATCTTCAGGCAAAGGTGCTCAAACCATTCCTGTTTAACTGTGCTTTGACGCTTCTCCCTCTCCTTCATGCCCCTACACCTTTTTTTCATTCGTTTATGAGGGTGGGTAGTAATAGGACAAGGGGGAACGGTTTTAAACTGAGACAGGAGAGATTTAGGTTAGATATTAGGAGGAAGTTTTTCACACACAGGGTGGTGAGGCACTGGAACAGGTTGCCCAAGGAGGCTGTGGATGCCCCATCCCTGCAGGCATTCAAGGCCAGGCTGGATGTGCCTCTGGGCAACCTGGTCTGCTGGTTGGCGACCCTGCACACAGCAGGGGGCTTTAAACTAGATGGCCATTGTGGTCCTTTCCACCCAGGCCATTCTATGATTCTATGAAAACATTTTCACTTTTTTTCTTAATGCATCTTGACCTTAGCAATAATTAAAAGTACACTTGTTCAATAGCAGGCATGAAACAAAGATTACCTCTCAGTCCACAAGCACCAAATCCCTCTCCCCAAAGTCTGTTTCCATTGGATCAAGGTGAATATAAAAATTAGTTCAATTAAATAATTCAGTCTGAATTTTAAAAAAAGGAAGTATTTTTAACCCACAAAATTTCACAGATTGAAAGCTTAGTGTGGACGCCTCCACAGTAGGAACAGCACTGAGAAGGTGGAGGGTTTTAAAGGAAGGGGGCACAACAGGAAGGGAAGGGAGACAAAAGCAAGGACCCTATTATGTGGGCTATTCAAGACAGTGCTGTCATGAAGAAAGCAAATTGGAACCTATTTTCCCGTGTCAGGGGAAACTACTGAGTGGACTAACATTTCAGGAACTGGATTTGAGACCAGTCAGGCGGCAGCTCAATTGCAATTGAATGGGGCAGACATATTTTCTAATGAGCACCAGGCTTTACACTGTGATTTAAATCATAAAATCTCCATTTAAATGGCATGTAAGCTAATTAATGGCAATGCAATGAAAGTAAGTAATAATTTTTTTAAAGGCCACAATGGAAAGAAATTTAACTGCTGCTGCTTGTTGCTTAAAGGGTTCCAAACCTCAAGCATAAGTTACAGTACTTTTATTAAAAAGTCCTTTAAAAAAATAGCAATACAGAAGATTATTCCTCTTCTATTGTATTTCCTATATTCAAAGTTCTCATTTTTAGGTTACTAAAAATATTTTCTAAAAAATGTTTTGGATTAAAACTTCCTAATTTCTGAATGCCAACAAGTTCAATCACAACATAGTATGTCTGATTCTTGTGATGTACAAGGAGGATCTTAGGGTGGACCAGAACCAGCCTCAAACAGAGTAAATATTGCTGTCATTAAAATCAGTGGAATTGCCCTATTCACTGTAACTAAGGTTCTTGTATATTCACTGCAAAATGAATAAACAGTTTAATGGCTTTGATGTTATGATCACATACAACTCTGCCAGAACACATATTATGCTCCCTCAAATGATTTGTTATTTTTCCAAAGCCAACATGATGGTGATGGGTAGAGTTGTTTTACTTATCCACCTGAAATTAGATCAAGTACACCAGACTCATAAATTGTTAACGAATAAAACCAGCACAGCCAGAATTTTCCAGACCCTCTGGACCCAGCCCTAGCACCATACATAATTTACAAGTGAAATTAAATCTCTAAGCATGTCAATGAGCTTTGTACAAGGCAAGGACCATAGTTAGGTGCTATAGAAATTCAGCTGGCCTCTGGAAGGAGTCTTAGCCATGTGCAAGGACTTATGCCTGTGCAGGAGCAGAGCCAGGTCAAGTACAGGTATGAATGATGACAGCTGTCCTCCTTTACAGCCAAGACATCTATAGAGACTGCCAGTGTGGTGTAGCCCTCCTCAAACAACCTAATGTAATCCTATAGCTATGACATCTCTCTTATCATTGCCTTTTGCCATCACTTCATATATCACCAATGTGTTATACATTTATTATTAGAACAGGGCATTGACAAGTATATTTTAATAACGCATATTCCTTACAAAGTCTGTTTATGAAGCTAATATTTCTAGGCCTCTTTACCATTAATCATAAAGTGTCTAAGACATACATTCACTATCCCACTGACTTTTGATTGGATCAGATCCCATAAAGCTTGTGCCCTGAGATGAGAATGCACTAGCACAAACATGTGTGTTTGATAACATATAATTCTCTTGCTGCAAGAACCATATCAGTATGGCAATGTTACTGATTTATTGACTTGGCCAAGTTAAAATGCACCTTATTCAATGAGTAAAGAAGAAAAACAAATGATAAAGCACATCTGTAAAAAAAGTAGCTGTAGTGCTGTTTGCTTGAGAACTTAGAAAAAATATGAAAGTAATCCTGCCACTGACAGCGTTTTCACTAGCAGCAATTATCTGATCTGAGATGCATGCTGATCTGACAGCATGAAGTGTCGATAGCCAAGGATTTTTTTTCCAATCTGACATTTTGACAACAGTTTTAAGTCTGTCAGGATTTTTGAAGTTGAAAGTCTTCTTTTTGGAAAAAAGTACATACAGATCTGACTTTTCCCAGCTATGGACCAGCTTTGAACGCATATTCATGGAAATAAGCCTCTTCCAATCTCTTGACTACTTAGAAGTTCAGCTGTAACGTTGGAGACAACATTGAATACAGACCTGGAAATGAGAAATTAGCTGTAACTCACCTCCTTTTCATGTTTATATTATAATTTCTCAAAGACATGCAAACAGATTTGAGAGCTTGTACTCCTTTTCAAGTGTAATTTGATTGCAGTATAAATTATTTACCCTGCAAACATAGCGTGCAATAGCAGAAAGATGTTCAAAGGAAAATAAAGAGGTGATATGGAAGCAGTTAATTATCAGTGTGTTTTTAAACCTACCCCTTTTTTATAAACACATTGTCACAGAGCTCTTATTCATGTGCAAAGTCCCACTGAGATCTCTGGTGCACCACTTGTATCTGGGCAATCACCTTGAGGGAAAAGACTCGGGAGTGGGGGCTTATTTCTGATACAAGAGTTTTCTGTGCCACGAAGAGGTTGACAGAATCATTTAAAGCAGATGTTTCACTGTTTCTTTTTCATAACGTTACATGCTTCCAGTTCAACCGGTGAAAAATGCTAGATAAAGAAGTAGGGTGTTACACAACAGAAGTAGGGTGCCACACAACAGTTCTCCCCTACCATCAGTGCAGGTAGATGTCTCCCTTGTCGTGGACCCTCTTTTCTGATGTAAACAGCTCCTACAGCAATAAAAAGTGAGAACTTTTCATGATAATAACAGATAAACTACACATAATTCTAAGAGTTTCTGGAGACGTGTCTTACTCGAAACACTTATATAGACTGAAGTCATAAAGATCATTGGCAAAGCTTCTCTTGAAATGTGGTAAATTCTTCGTAATTTTTCATCAATACATTTCACAACGCTTCTGCAGAAGACTGCCAATCATCATTTCATCTGAATCTGATTAAACAGAGCAAAGTGAGCAAGTGTGACTGATTCTGACCTAGTTTTCTGTTAAATGCTTTAAGAATAAATTTTTCTAACATTCCTGGTTTCCACTCAGCATAGTACCTACGTGGAAAAGGCAGGACAAACATCCCATAGGCAGTGTGAATGTGTTGAGACTTTCTCTGTTATGGAAGAATTTAAAAAAGAAAAAAAAAAAGAAAGAAAAAAAAAAAAAAAGAGCTGAATTAGAAGCTGTTAGGGCTCTTTTGTTAGTCAGTCACTTTCCTTTCCACCATGACTTCACAAACTTACATAGGCTGGGTTTCCATTGAAGCAAGGGATACATTAAGGAAATGGAATCCACCAGGGAAGAGGTAAATGGTTACTGAAGAAACATTTGTGTCACAACCTGCAGCCACCCAGAAGCAGCTGTCAAAGAGTTGGTGAGCCATAAAATGGCAAGGGTCAGCTGTCCTCAGGGACTTGTTTTCCAAGGTACAGTAATAAATCCAGGGCTCTTTCTAAGAAGGAATTTGGATTCCTTGGGTACTGGATGCAGATGCTTTATAGACTTCATGACGTTCATAACATGACGTTCAAAGATCTTATTCTTGTAAAAGCAAAATGAAATAAAAAACTTGTAAAAATGAATAAGCTTTTATTCCCAAAAAAATTCGACTCCATTGTCAGGAAAGAAATGTGCAAAAAAAGCTAGGAAAGGTGTACTGGACATAGAGATGTTAGTTCCCTCATTTCCTCAAAAAAGCAAATATTAGTTTTGTTCTTCACTTCTTCACTTACTGCCGTTTTCCTTTTCAATATGCTTTTGATGCAGTTCTTTCAGAACAGGAGAAAATAAAATCGCATGGTGACAAATTGGTGGAGAATTTTTTTATAGTGTAACACTGTCGGTCTTGTTAACGAAAGCATGTTTGTTTTTCTTTGTCTCATACTATTTAAACTTCCTGTTAACTTTGCTTGGAAATCCTTTATCTATATCTGAACCACAAGTTCTTTTCATCCTTTGTTTTTCAGCTGTGCTTGTTGGCTTATGAAATGATATTACCTCTGCCTACAAAACTTGACTACCTGACAGAGTCATAAGGCTCCTCAAAGCAACTGTCTAAACACAATTAAAAGTGAAAAACGGTGATTGTTTGAGATTGTATCTTTATGATCTTGGAAGATGTTAAGCCTTTGCTTAGATTTTCCAATAGTGCTGTTATCTATTAATTTAAGTAGGAAAAGCCCACACTGTATCACATTTGTGAAGAGGCCAGCATGTTCCCTCAATGGCATACTTAGCCACTGTAGAAGGACAGTAATTTGCTTTATCCACCTCAACTTTTGTATTATACGTTGAGCAAATTACTGTGCAGACTTTCCATTGTGCAAATGGGAAACTGAATTGGGCAGAAGTAGGGGCAGAGACAGGGGAGAGCAGCCACTGCCATCAGATCTCTGAGGGCTGAAAGCATAAGCTGAAGATCTGAAGCACATTAGAAGTGAACCTGGAGACAGAAGAGGAGTGTAGGGAATGCATGGTACAACAATGACATGTGGTGTCTATGGCTGGTCTGGAATTCTATTTAAATCAATGTGAATTTTCAGAAGTTTTTAATAGCTTCATGTCAATCTTTCCAAACTAACCTTCTCTGACTCATTCAGCATCCTTGTGTCTGTGTGTCCGCAGATCTTCATTGTCTTCCACTTTTTTGTTTATCATTTCCTGCTCACTATAGTAAGATCCAACTCTAAACATCCTGCCTTTTACCTGTGACATTTCAAGCAGATGCTTAGAATCATAGAATCACAGAATCATTTAAGTTGCAAGGGGCCCTTAAAGGTACTATGGTCCAACTCCCCTGCAATGAACAGGGACACCTACTATCGGGACAACAGCTATATCAGGTTGCTCAGAGCCCCATCCAGCCCAGCCTTGAATGTCTCCAGGGAATGGCCTTCTACCTCCTCTCTGGGCAACCTTCATGCCAGTGCTCTCAGCAGTAAGCTGAAAGGACTCTTTTCTGAGCATATTGGAAATGGATAAAGTAATACAAAATGGACTGGAAAGGACAAAGCTCCCACACTGATAGGATCAGAGAATAGTCTGGACTGGAAGGGACTGCAGGAAGTCGTCTAGCCCAACACAAAAATTTAACTTTTCGTTGAAGAAGTGTCTCATAAATTTAGTTCCAATCTTATTTTTCTGGGCAGGGTGGGGAGGAGTTGACATGCTACTTGAACTTACAGGGCTGGTAAGAAGACTGTGGTGGGATCACAAATGATGTTTCTGACAGTCTATTTTGTAGTAATGGGAAGATAATGGTAAAAAAAAAAGCATATACAAGACCAAGATTTTTGAAATTATGCTTCTGAATGTCTCCTGGGTTTTCATCAAAGTTATTAAGACATCTCATTCTCTGGAAACACTGAACGTTCAAACCTTTGAAAATCAGGCCCTTGAAAACTGATGCAAATCAGACAAATACAATCATATACTTCCAGAACCACCAACTATTTTCTAAAAAACTTACTGTGATTTAGATATTCCCTTTGTTGATAATCATTAAAATATGGTAATTGTTACCAGACCTCCGCTAAATTTCAAGAGAAAACTGATACTTACTTAAAAGTAACAGGAATTATGCTTATTTTCAGTTTCAAGAAGCAAATACACCCCTATCTAGCAATACTTCTTAATGAAGCATGTCTTGCATATCCAACTGCCAGACAAATTGGGAAATAAGCTTTCCTGATTGCTGTGCAGCCAGATACTTTCTTACTCCAGGAGAGCTGCCAGATTGCTCTCATTTAGAAAGATCCTCCTTCAGTCTGGAGGTGAGTTTCATTTCTCCTAGCTGTGGTGGAGAACTTAGCATTGTATGCGTTTCGCTGAGGCATTATATATAGCTGTGAGACTGCCACAGATTCTGATAAGCTCGTGGCTTACTCTGTCCTCAGCAGAATTCTGTTTTAACACCGCTGATTGACATTTCCTAACTGATCCACAGTTCACTACAAATAACTGTCTACCCCATTCTTACTTGTCTTGTACTCTACCACATGTAATGATTTGGAAATGCTTTAAACTCTTTTGCTATTCCCAGGAAATCAGTATATTCATTGCTGTATGGCTGGTTCCTCCATCAAGGAGATGGGAGTAAGTCTGTCCAACTACAAAGAGGTAATCTAGCAAAAATGGTCAAAAGAATAGTTAAAAGAATACTGTTATCAGTAGAGAGACTTTCTGGTCACAGCAACATAGAAAATGCCATAGCAAATTTGTCTAAGTGATGGCTCATCAAACTGTGTTTCTTGCTTCCAGAGTCAAAAGAAACTCGAACATTTCATCTTGAACATACTGATCTCAGAGACTTCAAGCTTGGTAATAGGTATAAAATAGAAAGTGACACCTACTTGAGTGAATGGAGAACCTCCCTTAGCATCCATCACGGCTTTTACTGGCATTTATGACTCAGTTATAGAGCAGACAGACTCCACATGGGTCTGATTAGCCACCCAGATGAATATATGCACATGGCATGGCAAAATGTGGCCAAAAAAGTGTGACACTGATGGTGGCCTTGGGCACAAGGAAAAGTGCTACAGGCTGAAGTGATAAGATACTATAGAAATGCAGTAGGGATAGCTGAGACAGAAGGGCTTGGTTCTCTTAAAGAAGAAAGAAATCTCTTTCTGGAATTTTTTTTTTTTAAAGCAACAACAATAAAAACCAAACTATCCTGTTACTACTGCATAGCAGGGGCATAACTTTCCTCGCTTGAATTCAAAATCTGTAAAGAAGTCTTTATTATCTACTAGACATCAAATGAATTTCCCATATTTAATAGAGAAATATACTGACTGGAGTTCACAGAATCACAGACTCACAGCATGTCCGAGGTGGGGAAGTACCTCTGGGTCCATCTGGCCCAACGCTTGCTCAAGCAGGGACATCCAGAGCAGGGTGCCCAGGGAAACGTCCAGGCAGGTTTTGGAGATCTCAAAGAAGGAGATTCCACAGTTTCTGGGCATTCCACAGTTTCTGGGCAGTGTATGCCACTGCTCAGTTATCTGCACAGTTAAGTGCTCCCTGACATTTCAGTTTGTGCCTGTAACCTCTTGCCCTATCAGTGGGCACCACTGACAAAAGCTTGGCTCCATCCTCTGCACTCTCCCTCCAGGTGTAGACTGATATTAATAAGATGCCCCTGAGCCCCCTCTTCTCCAGGATGAACAGGCCCAGCTCTCTCAGCCTCTCCTCCAGTCCCTTCATCATCTAGGTGGCTCTCCCTTTGACACTATTCAGTATGTCCAGCTCTCTCCTGTATTGGGAAGCCCAGAACTTGACACAGCACTTCAGGTTCAGCCTCATCAGTGCTGGGTAGAGTAGGTTGTGAAAAGCCTGTTCTTGCCCCAGTGTATATTGTGGCTACAAGTACATGTGTACAGGTGAGCTCGGACATGCAAAATATCCCTGTGGTTCACAGCAAACTGTTGTTGCCTTCTGCTTTTTTGGCTGTGGACAGGCCATTGCTCTGAGGCTGCAGGTCTCACATCACACCTCCATCACAGACCAGGCTGGGGTTATTGAACAGGCAGAAATTTTCACATTTGTCAACAGAGGCCGTGTCCTAAAAAATAAATAACAATAGTCTCTTATCTTCCTATTGAAGGAAAAATTAGAAGAGCAAATCAGCATCAACTCAAATTGTTAACCACATTGGTTACCAATAATCTTTGTCATCCTCCAGGTTTACTAATTAGTTTAATAGATAAGGATCTGTGAAGAATTCATCATTGTCTCTGTAATCCCCTAGCCACCAAACGTGTATTTATGTATTGTACAGTTGTTGCTAAACAAGAACAAGCCAGAGCAGCGCTCACGTCATCACCCCTGGGTTGCTGTGGAGATGAGTCACAACATTTCTCTCTCTCAGGATCGCTTCCCGCTCAGGGAACACTTCGAGGGTTTTCCCTGCCTGCGTTACATAGTAAAAAGCAAAATTTGTAAAGTAAAATTGATGATTAAGTTCTGCTCTGCTGGCAAATATAACTCCTCTGGTGATGATAAAACTTTTATAAATTGACTTCTGTGGCCATTCAAAAGTTCCCAAGCATATTTTTTTTTTTTGTAAAAACAGTTTTGCTTTGAATTCTGAACACTCTCATCCTCTTAATAAAAATCAAAACAAACAAATAAACAACAATAACAACAACAAACAACATAAAACCCAACGTTTAGAACAAGCCTACCCTTTTTTTTGTGCGATAAAACCAGTAAAGCACAGCCTGTAAGGTCTACTGATTGCAACATAATTGTGTCTCAGAGAGTCACTATGGATGAGATCCAAAGGAAAATGTAGGTAAAAAATGGTTAGTGTTTGCAGCTTCCCCGTCTTCACTATTGGGCCCACATAGACCAAGGATTTGCCAAATCAATCTGACTCCACTCAGTGCGTGATCCTCCTGCTATTGATTTAGACAGAGCACTTGGCAGACTTTTGTGCCACCAGGAGAGCAGGCAGTTCTTGACCTGGATGAAGCCAATGACAAAGACTAAAAATAAAACTAGAAAATGCATCATCACTCTGTTATCACTGTTTGAACCACATTTTGCATCTGGTGGTTGTGGTATTTCAAAACTAACATTTAAAGTCCAAATAGCAAATTGATGGTCTTACCTAAAATCTGAACTCTTCAAACCCACTGTCATCTCCAGCAGTGCTGTACAGTATGGTAGAACATCATGCTCCCAGCAACCCAGGAGCTCCAAATGCTTCTGGTACCAAACACCCGCACGGCTCTTGGAGTGACTGTATGCTCTGTGCTCAGCTACTACTCTTGGAAGGAGCCACTAATCACGTGTTTTCTGAAAATCTATTTATAAATTTCCTTTTCTCAGTAGAGTTTGAGGACATGGATCCTCCTACTATCACCTAGCTGTGTAAGCACTATGTAGGGCTACTGTAAAGCAGAGAGGGGTGTAAAAAGCTCCCTTGTCCTCTGACATTTTCCCCGGGGATCTGTCTTAGGACCAGAGCTTTTTAACATCTTTATCAATGACAGACAATGGGATCAAGCATCCCCTCAACAAGATTGCAGACGGTACCAAGCTGAGTGATGCAGTTGATCCAACAGAAAGAACGGATGCCATCTTGTGGGACCTGGACAAGCTTGAAGAATGAGCCCATGTTAACCTAATGAGGTTCAACAAGGCCAAGTGAAAGGTGTTGTGCTTGAGTTAGGACAACCCCAGATATGTGTACAGACGGAGAGAATAACTCCTTGAGGGCAACTCTGCAAAGAAGGGCTAGGGGTTTTGGTGGATGAAAAGACTAACATGAGCCAGCAGTGTATGCCTGCAGCCCAGAAGACCAACTGTATCCTGGGCTGCATCAGAAGAGGGATGGCAAGCAGGGAGCGTGAGGTTTTTGTTCCCCTCTGCTTGTTTAGCCTTGAGAAGTCTCTGGGGAGACCTCATTCTGGTCTTCCAGAATTTGAAGAACCAAATTTTTACATGCATAGATAGTAATAGGACAATGGAACACGATTTTAAGCTAAAAGACGGGAGAATTAGATTAAAAATTAGGAGGAAATTTTTTACACAGAAGGCAGTGAGGTGTTGAAACAGGTTACTCAGAGAAGTTGTGGATATCCGTGGAGGGATTGAAAGCCAAGTTCGATGGGGCCCTGGGCAGGCAGCCCGATCTGGTGGGTGGCAACAGGATGGGCTTTAAGATCCCTTCCAACACAAGTCATTACATGATTCCATGTATTCAGATTCTACATGGATCTGCCTAGAATCATCTAACAGAGCAAAGAACTGTGCAACATTACTGTATAGTGGAGAGTGTTTTAAAAAGCTCCCTTGTTCTCAGACATTTCTAGAGGATATGGAGATGTACATATTTTCTGAAATTCTATGTATAGTTTCATTTTTTTTTCAGCAGAGTTTAAGGCATGGATCCTTCTAACATCACTTAGAAATGAATGCATCTAAAAGAATGTTAGATACATATATTGTTGATTTTGGACAAAATGTTTTATTTTTATTGCAGATTTTTTTTTATAAAAATATAACATGTAGAGGAGAAAAATGATGTAAACTCAGGGTAATTCTGAATTAAAAACACAAAAGATTTATCATAAAAAGTCTGAAATGATACAGAGATTTCTTTGTTCATTTTCAAAACGAAATATAAAAATGATTTAGTAAATGGCCTTCTGGTTTCAAAAAAACTATGTTTTCCAATAGAAAAGGAAGGGAAGGGAAGGGAAGGGAAGGGAAGGGAAGGGAAGGGAAGGGAAGGGAAAGCTGTAACATAAGATTTTCTGATCGGCACCAGTGATTGAGAAAAATTCAGCAGAACAGAATCTTAAAAATTCCTGAAATCATAGGATCATAGAATCGTTACGTTTGGAAAGACTTCTAAGATCATCTAGTCCAACCACGAATCCACCCCTACCCTGCCCATTAACCCACATCCCTCAGTGCCACAGTGTTTCTTGAACACCTCCAGAGATGGTGACTTTGCCACCTCTGTGGGAAGCCTGTTCCAATACCTCACCACACGGTCTGTTAAGAAATGTTTCCTAATGTCCAACCTGAACCTCCTCTGGTGCAACTTAAGGCCATCACATCTTGTTCTATTGCTGTTACGTGGCAGAAAAAGTCAGTCCCCACCATGCTACAGCTTCTCTTCAGGTACATGTAGAAAGAAATGTAAACATAAAGAATATTTCTTTATTATTATTATTATTCCAAAAATAAAAAGGATTTTGCATCATATTGGAGAGGAAAGGCTACGGAGGCTCCACCTTGCATTTGGCAGGCAGCGAGGTCACCAAAAGATGCTTCAGGCTCCCGTGACCCATCCCAACACAGGTGGGAAGCCCATGGTGACAGAGGTTTCTGAACCAAAACAGCTCAAGGAGCCCTGGAGGAATGACTCACTTGTAAGGGGTGGGGACATAGTTGGAAAGCAGAGTCCACAGGGAGGATGCTTAGCCAGCTCCGGATGAGAGCTGCAAAAAGCCTGGGAGTTTTTATAGCCTGAACAGACCGCTGCTTCTCTTTTAACGTGGGAGGGAATGAAAAGGGGAGGAGAATGGAGGGAGGGAATTGTTTTGGTTTTTGTTTGGGTAACAAAATCAGGACGGAGCATGTGGTAGAGTTATCTAGCACTGCAATATTATGTCAGCCCATTTTGCTGACATAAAGCTATGTAGTGCATGCTGTAAGGCAAAGCTTATTCTGTGTTTTTTTGTTGTATGTCCAGTACAGAGCTGTTTTGGCAAAAGCTCCTGTGTTTCTGCAGGAAAAAAAAAAATGTGCTTTTACTGACAGATTATTTCACTCAGCCCAAGGAGATGATAAAGGAAAAAGATTACTGTAAGTTATGCTGCTTAAAGACCAATTCTGCCACAGCCATTCATACCAGAACACTTTTCCTGAGTTTTTCATCCTTTCCACAAATTACTCCCTGGTAATCATTTCAAAACCTATATTTATCTGACATGGAATTGTTTTCCCTTTTTCACTGCAGTTGTAAGTGGTACCATACAGATTTTTTCATTCTGGTGGAAAAGGATTTCAGATTATCCTGCATTTTTTGAGAATTGAGGACAAATCAAATGCTTCACTTCTATCCTTTTCAATATTTGAACATTTCCCTGGAGTTCGCTTAAAAATAAAATAGAATTGGAGTAAATGTCAATTAAACAGAGGGCATTATGGCTAAATTTAATTATTTTCACTTTCTCTAAGCCCAGCTCCTCTAGTGACTCAAAAGATATTGCCACTGTATTTTTTAATTTCAATTTCATTTAAAAATTAGTTGTCTACTGATTTTAGGCAAAATTGTTTCAAGCAGAAATACTACTTCCAGAGTGGAAACTATGCTACTCTTAGTCTTATATTTTTTAATGTTTGTTTTTCTAAGTCAAAGAGAACAGGTATTAAGTTCAGTAAAATTACGAAAGAAGTTCACATGAATGCTCTGAGACTGAAAACAGTATGGCTTTTTGCATAAATTAATGTATAAAACTTTGCCAAATCTCCTATCAACTGTAAAGATATGGCTGGATTCTTTATTGATTGCCTTTGTTGACTTTTTGAAGGAACAACTTGATATTAAGAGAAGGAAATATATTTCAAAAGAGCTTTGGGAAAATATTCACTGGGGCATAAGAAACAAAAAATAATGAACTGCATCTACTTTGGAATTACTGCACCAAAGAAAGAGAAAGTGTGAATAAATGAGAGGTTAGGACAGAATAGAAGGTATAGCATAAATACATCATTCATTTTAAATATGTCCACACACTCCCTCTGGTTGTGTTGCAGGGGTAATGTGGCCATGCCAATATTAGACTCACTGGTCTGGACAGTGGTGGCTGTCTCTTCATAGTGGTTCAGTGCTCAACATTCACTACATTGCTTTCAATGTAAGATTCATCTTATGTGCGTGTCTCCACTCTATCACCATCACTGTCAAGGCGTTGACTTTATCTGTATAGGAAATGTTAAATCTCCAGAGGAAATTTGGTACTCACTAATGTCTGCACTTTCCCTCTATTTGTCCTTCTCCCATTCCTGATTTCTGCCTCCATACCCATTTTTCTCCAGAGCTACAACCCTTAGCAATACCTGGAGGATAAGGTATACCAGCACAATGCCAAACATGAAATAAGATGTATGACAAACTGTATTGACAAGGTTGATCTTGGACTGTGCATGGAGGGACTGTTTGCAGCACACGACGACTCAGAGCAATAGGAGCTGGGTTACTGTGATGAATTCATTTAAGCCATGGCATCTAAAGAGTCCCAGCAAAACAGCAGTCTATTTTCTCCCCTAAAGGATGCCTTTTCTGTAGTCAGTAAATGTAGAAAGCTGAGTTCAATATATGCGTTTACTATTTTGGAACAGGCTTAACTTTGGAACAGGATAAATGTGTTGCTTTTCTGAGTGTCCCATGACTTCCTGCTCCCCATTTGGTGCTGTGAGGGCTGCCATGCAGTCTGTCCCAGCTCCCGTCCCTAGGTGATGGACCCTGCAGGTCTCTGAGTTGGTATCCAGCTGTGCATGGCTTTGTGGCTGGATGAGAAAAGATTACATTTGCAGTTGCACTGCTCTCAGCCCTGACTGTGTCCTGTCCCTTGTGTGTCTCCCAGCACCGCCTGTTGCACTGTCTATCCCATCTTGTTCCTATGTCTCCAGTTTATGGCGGTAGTAGGTCAGGCCTTCCACGAAGCAGTGTGACTTTTCTTCAGGTTCCCCTTGCTATGCTGGGTATAGTGAGTATCCCACACGTCTCAGAGTTCCTCAGAGTACCAGCAAAACCACAGAGCTGTGCAGACAAATAAACCTGTGCCATCCCAGACACAGCATTCTGCCACATCCCCATCCTTTGTCAGAGCCTGTGCAGAAGCATAGCAAGAGTCACATCACCCTTTGTATGGAAATCCACACATATTCTAAGTAACCTCAGCCTGAAGTCTCCGATTTCCAAAACACTGCACCCGGTGGAGCACAGAGCCCATACACAAATGGAGACAAACTACAGCCTTCTTTGAGATTCAGGTTTCCAGGATTTGGGTTCAACTTCATTTACTTATAGAACTCAATCCTTTTAGCCTTCAACTTCATCTACTTATAGAACTTAATCTCGTTAGGCAACGTATGGATACTGATAGACAGCACTGACCTTCAGGAGCATCCTCATTCCTGTGCTTTCACTTTAAGTGTCAGCATCACAGGAATGTCCCGTTCATCCCGTGAATGATGAGCTTTGTTCCAAAGGCATTCCTGGCCAGCAATTCCCTCCCTTTACCAAGCCTAAAAAAATGCAAGAGATAAAGACCTATCTCTGTAGCTGACATTTGTTGTAGTAGGGTGACTAGATAGAGCTATATGACAGAAATAATGAATCAGAAAAGTATATAACAGTCAGAAAAGAAAGTGTATTTTCAGTAAATGTCATCTTATTAGAGTCCTCTTATTTTGTGTAAAGCCTTTAAATTTCTTTTACTTCCTGTTTTGCTCTGCTATATGTAATTTTTGAAATGACAGAAGGACAGGCAAATGACAGCAGCTCCACTGCTCTATCTACAAAGCCATGTTCCCTGCACAGAATGGGAGTGCATCCACGTTTCCAGAGTACTATAAGGAGAATGAACCAGATTTTATAACTCTATAGCTGGCCTGATGGCTGCACTTCACCATTGTATGAAATAAGCATTTACAGCCGTGGTTTTTGTGTCTTAGCACTGTAGTTCTCTTCCTATCAAAGGACGGAGCAGGAGGTGATCACCCTACAGGGGTGCCTGTTGGATCAGAACAAAGTATTGCATTTTCTCTGTGTGACAGAAGGAGTTGGGTCTGCAAGAGATTACAGACTGCTTCTAATTCTCCGGAGAGTGAATTTCCTCTGGTTTCTGTTTCTTCTCCTGCAATCACTTATGAACAGTCTCCTTTCAGGTGACACAACAACATCCTGGCAGAAAGTATTTCTTGGGGTGGCCATGGCCATGAATGAGCCGTGAGTCTCCTACTCTCTTCGTACAACTGCTCACATGAAGTTATTTGGCCTCCAGTTGGCCAGATTTTTTTCTTTCAGGGTCTGCAACACCATGAATGGCAGTGGGGCTCTTACTTGCATGGAAAGAATGTGAGAATTGGGCTTCCCATTTTGAGGACACACTTGGTTTCAGAAAGCTGCACTCCTAGGCAAGCCTAGGCCTTGTTGCAGCTGACCACCTGGCCATGTTTCACATCAGGGAGAAACTGAGGGCAGTAATGATTATACAGTACACACAGGAGAGTCAATAATAGTGCCAAAAGGCAACAAACAAAGGAGTATTGAGACAGGGTTTGTTTTTGTAAGATTATACTCAATTCAGTCATTCTATGACTACATATATTCTTCTGTTTATTTATGTAATAAGCTGCCCTTGTAAGACTCCAGCAGATAAAAAATGAAGAGCCTTTCCAGATGTGTGAAAAAGACAGTTACTTGGAGAAGATTTTATACACTGTGTTGCTACAAGAGATTTTAACTCACCAGTCATTATCAAGAATATTTGGACTTTCCTCACTAAACCACAGAAACCTTAATGGGAAAATTCATTAAGCATATAAAGTTATAGCAGTATAAATATTTGACTAAAACCATTTTTGAGATGGCTCTTGGGAACCTGTATTTCTGTAAATTGTAAAGGCTATAGTGAATATATACATCTTCTTCTTCCTTTTTTTTCTCTTCTGCCATGAAGGGCCAAAAATGTTTCAAGTTTCAACTGTGAGGCTAACTAGATTTGTGAAGTTTTGTTCTATACCTTGCCCTAAAAACACAATTTTCATCCTATTGTATGAAGTAGCAAAAGCTATGTTAATGTCTAATGAAAAAATGTTTAAAATTGGGCTGAGAAAGCTATATAATAACAGAGCCAGAGAGGCCACCTGGTAGGATCTGTGTTTTATGACCTGTGTTTTAGCAGCACAAGTGTGAATATATTATAGTTCATATTTGAAAGGAAAAGAAAATCTTGTACATGTCTTTCCTAAAATGTGCAATCATATTAAATCTCCTCAAATTAAGCCCTATGAAACTGGCCATGGGAGGGGGCATTATTACAAAGAAAAGCCATATGACCCTCAACATCATTTTCATTTATTTTGGAGCTTTTTTTTTTTCTATGCTGATAGCTTCACAACAATAACCGAACTGCTATGTTAATTGTGGGCCTTTTTATTTTTATTTTTTTCTGCAGAGAGAGAGGAACAAGACTTTTAGACTATTCAAAGTTTGAAACATTGGTCTTCTCCTGGATGAGGAAGCTCACAAGAGAAAAATTTAACTTGGATTCTATATTTAGTCATGTTTTAGAGATGTATATAAACTTAAAATAAGGACACAAGCCTATGATTCAGTGAATTGCAAAGGAAAAAGGTAAGAAGTGGGTTGTTTCACTCATTCAGATGGCACTCCAACTCCCCCAGGAGGAGAAGGACTGGGCAATTTCTCTGACCTGTCTTTGAGAAGTTTGGCTGTCATACATCTTCCCCTATCTTACACTCCCTCAGCTTTGAAAGAGATCATCACAATTTCCAGAACAAAATTTCACAGCTATCTCTGGTAGAACAGAAAAAGCCCTTTTGATCTCTTACCAGAACAAAGTGAACCCTTTCACGTGGCTTTGGGGAACTGCCCTCCGCCTTGAAGCTGAGCAGTGCTTGTAGGCTCTGAACCTCATCTCACACAGCTGTTTAATGTAGGATGCACCACATACCATAAGAAAAAGCTTTTCTGATGCAGACCAATTGATTTCTTTCTCTGCCCCTTTTGAAGTGATGTCACTGTTTTTGAACTGACGTGGTTAAACCTGAGTAGCCTTAAACACAGTGTTTTCATGTGCCAGGAAATTGTGGATTTAGTGAAAGCTCACAACAAATCAAAGCAATCTATGAAGCTCTGTATTTTATGTCTTTATTAGCAAGTTTAATAAAATTTTAAATTTAATTACTAGTATAATCAAACAAAGGCTCCATGGACTCTCAGTATATTGCAAAATTTTAGGGGCCACAGATATTGCAGAAGGGAGTATGCCTTTTCCATAAGCCTTCAAGGGATTTAATTACAGTCACATTTCAAAAGTTATTTCAACTGGAAATTTAACTGGAAGCCATCGTATGAGTTTGCCTTAAGATATAGTACCTGGCTATGGTGTGCTCTTGTAGGAATAATGAAGGATATATTCTTCACACAACCACCATACAATTTATGTTCCCTTCCTTATAGTAGATCTTCAGTACAACACACAGTAAAGTGCTGTTACTGGCCAAATAGTGACTGTCATTATAGCACCCAGTGCTGTTCCCCATAAACAGTGCTGTTCAGTACAGCTTTAAGACACACTTGCAGCATTCTCTTTGCAGGTTGTGCTTTGTGCTATTGTTAAACACTTCTTCATTCTGCTGGAGATAGTGCTACATAAGTAGTTGACCAATTTCATGCCTCCTAAATCATATGCATAAGAAATATGCCATTATTTTACTCAATTTGGGATTAAGGTATGGAAAGGTACAGTTTTTCCCATTATAACATGTAATTGTCTGCACCTATACCAAAACTTCTTTGGAAGAAACCAGTAAGTAGAAAAGAAAAAAAATACTGAGGATAATACAATTTTTTTTAAAAAAAATGTGTCAAAATGTAGAATTATATCAGTAATAACACTCTTGGCTTGGGCAGAAGAGATATATCCAAGGTATAATATAAACCTGTAAGGACAGTTATGTCATTTGTTTGCACTGCAATGAACACAAATTTAAATCAAAGCTTTGGAACATCTTTGTCATGCAACAGGAACAAAGCCTGGTTTGCCACCCAGTAGCACAGTGCTCAACCCAGCAAACACTCATCCCTCTCTCTTCAGTTTCAGCCTCTGCCAAAGTGTTCATGCTTATCCCAACAGATAGATTCCCTGTGAGATGTTGGCTATCGCCTATTTGTGGTCATGACAGACATGGAGGCAGCAAGCAGAGCTTTGGCCAACACCCTGAGGGGTGAGGGACTCCCACAAGCATAAACAAAGTTGACACAGAGCTGCTATGTGTGTAAATGGGAATGGAAATGATCCCACTGACGTACCCTCCCACATGTCTGAGCCTGGCTTGTGCTGCACAGTATGTAGCAATACCAGTAACAGGAGCTGACCTGACAGCAATGCTCAGTTTCTGTATAATGAAAAATTATTCTCTACATGAATATCTTCAGCTGACTTAGTGGACAGCTGTTGGAAAAACAAACTGGAAAGCAGCATAATGGATCAAAATGAGAAACCTCTTGATAGAATGCGAGAGTCATTTCAGGACATCTGTGTGTTTCCTCATCACAGGCTGAAACAGGAGAGATGTTTTGTCAATGCAAAACATCCTTGAAATAAAGAGATCAGAAGAAAATTAAAGAAATGAAAACTGGAAAGGTGGGAAAAAGCAGGTATTTCAAGGATGCCCTTTGCAATTGCAATTCTGGTTTCAAAAAGGTACAGTGGGGAGCAGTGTTTTTGCTTTAAACTTTATTGTTGTTTTTCTTTTTTTTTTTTTTAAACAGTTTGCTCTTCAACATTTTGATTCTAGAATGTTTGTATGGGGCTTTCACTCAAGGAAAACTGCATCAGTCAGTGCTTGCTGCACCAGGATAATGTCCAAGATATAGCCTCGTTAAGGAAATCACAGTAAAGCAAAGACAACTACCCCATCTGGATTATGGTGATTGGAGAGCAGAGGAGGTGAACCTAGAGAGGCAGAGATGTTGGAGACCACCTACCTTATTACTGTGAATGGCATAGAGTGACATATTCCTCAGTACCATGTCCTCATTCAAGTCAAAGAAGACAGAGGTAGAGCACTTGCACTGCAAAGCAGCTCTAATAGAGAAACACGTGGCTGATTTTGTGAGATCCACTTTGACCGTCCACAGAAGACTTTCTATAATGAGATGTCTGTGCCTATCACTGCTCTTTTGGTGCTCATCCTTGACCTTGGGGGATCATGGGGTGGAGGTGGTGGAGACTGCAGGATGGAATTTTGTAACGAACTTCAGTCTGCCACTTCAGAATATCAGAGAAGGCTCCCTGGATAGCAGGCCGTTTGCTTCAATACCTTGAATCTGAGCAGTTAAACTCTGTCTTAACTGGCTTTGGTTTACTAAGTAGGTGGTCTGAGCAGGAACTGTAGCTCCCAGGGAGAAATACAGGTGGCTGACGGCTGAGCGTGGCCTGTGGCCCCATAAATGGCAGCAGGACGCTGCCTTGTTGGGAACTCAGAAGCCCTTTCTTCCCTCCAATCTCATGTTTCTATTACTCCCTGTCCCCCAGCATGCTAAACAGCCTTAAATCCTTGCTCTGCTTGATTACTAGCTTTCACAAAATATTTTTTCATTTTTCTTTGTTTTTGCTTGATTTTGTAGTGCTGAAATTTCACCAGGGCTGCAGCAATTTCAAATTTTGGCCCACTCTGTGTCAGGATAACTGTACAAGTCGATTTATTACAAACATGTGTAATGAATTCAGTTAAAACAAACAGTCTGTTATTTTCTCAAGTCAAAATAATCACACTCCAGACTTACTTAAAGCAAACATCATTTAAAAGCGGCATTTTTTAATAGTAAATCTGTTCTAGTGGTGGGCCCGAGATCAAAAGGTGGGCAAAGCCCTAATGTTGGCTAAATGAAACAACAAAGTTTATCAGAAAAGGGGAATCATAATGTTCACAACCTTGTCTCAATCTTTACCCTCTCATTTCTTTTCTTAGTTTCTGTATTTCAGACAAAACTAAACATATATATGTGTGATAGCTTATCTCTCTATATATTATATATACTAATATGACAAAATAATGAAAAGTCCAGAAGATGCATTGAGTCCTACAGTCACCTTAGAGCTTTTCTGTACCCTACACAGACCTAGTTCATGCTGGCTGGAACTACTGTCTTTATACAAGAATTCTTAATTTTCACTTGCTTTCCACTCTTGTTTTCCTTCAAAAGAAATCACTGCATAGCTTTGTAGCTGTCTAGAAGCAGAGACAGGTGTTTCAAAATGAATGCCTCAGGGTGAATGATGCCACAGATCTGGTTTATGAGTGCTACACTTGGTGTGATGCCCGGAACAACCATTGGAGCAGCTGACACTCATGTGATGAGACAGACTATTGCCATTCAATGTCACACACTTTAAGACGTCCAAGGTTGAAGCCATCCTCGCCTTTATCAGGTGCAGCAGAAAGATATATTTATCTTTCACCAAGATTAACCAGTTCAGTCAACTTGCCAAAATGGCAAAAAAAGGTTTCTACAGTGCTTTATCCTCAGATTAGCACAAGACAATGCTATTGGAAAGGTCTGGCAGAGTTTTTAGACTGTAGACAGTGCTGGTCTGAGCTTTTGTTGGCCATAGAAACCTCAGAGGTACCAAGTAACAGTGGTGTTCCCCTGCTGGGTAGGGAGGCTTTTTGTAATGTCTTTGCTTAGGGAGTATGTAGCATGTAATGCCATTAGATCTTGTTTGGAGGCACAGATTAGCAATTTCTGAAGACTTCTAATGCTAGATGATGGACGGCTTCAGAGACTGGGGAGCAATGCCCACACAGATGCATCCACAGTCTGGATGATACAGCAGGGGAGAGTTCAGTTCCAGCAACACAACTTCACTTCAGTCATCCAACAGTAAAGCTGAAGATGAAAGTTAAACCATTGCACTATCCTTGTTTTTTGTGTTCTCTTGTACTTTTTGCTACAGACTTCTGTCTCTGGCATCAAAGTCTCCCCCATTTTGCTGCTTCAGGATCACAGTTCCTCCCAGGGTCACTGGACATCAGTGTGACTGTAAGACACAGCAGAGAACTGAAAACTCCTCCCTCTGTTCATCTGTTCTCTGGAGGAGCTCATGGTGGTGAGCACTCACTCGTGGTGGGGGGGTGAGAAGGAGAGGGATGGATAACACAGGCCAGTTGGTGGTGATAATCCACATGGTCACCAACAAAGTATCCAGCTGTCCTGGGCTCCTAATTTTTTCCATGCTTCAATCAGCTCCTTTTGTACATAGTTCTTTCTTTCATCATGATATTGCCTGAAATGTCAAAGATTTTCCTACACACCAAGCTCTCACTGATTCTGATCAGGACTACACTTGCACAAGAAACATGATGTCTCAACACAGGGCTGCAACAGAACAGTAACTAAACTTTTCTGCACTTCCACAGCTCTTCAGCACACAAGGGCAGGTTCCCAGTAGGTGCTAATCAGCAAGGTTCCACTAAAGCCTGTGGCAGAATGTCATTCCATCCCAGCTGTGAATCTAATCCCAATTTTGCATTCCTATATACTGCTGCGTGAAGCATCAGCTGAAAATGATGCTACATAGTATTTTGAAAGGCATCTTCTACACTGTGTGGAAGGCAGCTCCCAGTAATTCTTTGCTTGATAGTTATTTAATATATTTCAGCTCTGGTTTCATATCTATATTTAGATACAAAGAACGGATTCCTGACATTTTGTCTGCATTTTCATCCATGCCTGCATTCCCACTTCATCTCGCATTTCCTCACTTACAGCAACCCCCACTATGACAGGATAGAGCCATGCACAAAAAGCCCTTTCATGGCTACTTCACACTGATATCTACTTTTGAGACAAAGTCTTGAACCGAAGCAGCATGACTCTCCAATTCACTTTTCATCCTTGTCAGCAAGTGGACTGACAGGGTTGGAAAAGAGACTGACACAGTGTCACCTCCAGTTTAAATGCTCCATCAGTTCAGTCGAAATATATATTTAATGTACAACGCACTGGATAAGGACAGCCACCATCTCCTTGCTTGTTGCTTGAGAAGCAGTTCCATACTGAAGAACAACTGAGCTGTGTGCTCCTTAGAGCTATAAAGATTCTCCTTGCAATTGTTGCCTTATAATGCCAGATTATCTTTGCTGTTATTTTTTTTCCTAGCAGATCTTTCTCTCAGAGCAGTCTGTTAGTGATCACCCTTATATTCATTTTCTTTAAGTACTTAGAAATTGAGGACTTTCTTTTCCTGCATCTGATTCATCAAAAGTGGGGCAAGACATAAACTCATGAGCCTTTTCTGTTTGCTTCATGGCTTCTTCTGACTTATACATAAGGAGAGATTCCATGAAATGCAAATATGACAGATTGACATTGGAAGCAAAAAATACACATAGTTATTAGGTATCTTGATACAGTGTCAAGAAAGTTGAGAATAGGAATTTTTTCAAATGAGGATTAGATGAGGCAATTTATTCTGAAGAAAACATGAAGACAACAGATGGTAAATGTCAATGCCAGAAAAATTTTGGAAAGGATTAAAGCTCTATTCTTCAAGATTTTATCTAATGTTCAAGATTAGTAAGAAAACTAGGATTTAGGTGGTACTACAGCTATTTTATGGAACACTGAGGGTACTGCTCATCAGATATAATCGGTGTTGGCTTTTGTCAGCATCTTGGACTAGCCAGATTTCCGGGCATATTGTGAAAATCTTACCTTTTCCTCCACCTCCTCTGAATCTTTTCCAGTAGTGGTTTCTGTTAGCCCAAATGGTTCTCCCAAAGTAAGGACACTACTCGGAATCCATTCCACTTCCAATTAGCTTTCATCAGCATCAGTTCTGGAAATCCTCTCTAAGCCCTCTCTAAGTGTCACCTGTCTGCTACTGTCCCTGAGTTCAAAGAATGCTGCTTGCTATGTGGCTGACTACTTGGTTTTGCTGTTATGTACATGTTACACCATTTCAAGCACAATTGCTGCCAGCAGGATGAAAACAGATGCTGAGAAATATGTAGTTATCTTAAAACATTTGCTCAGTTGAATGTTTAATTATTAGAATTGTTTTAATGTTTGACTAACTGATGTAATAGTGAAATAGTGACTCAAACTATTGAACAGAACTCATTTCTGTCCTACTGATGTCCACACAGAAGTAGCCATGCACAGAGGAAGGCAGTTCTTCCATAGATCCACTGCTTTACCCTGGTGCACTCAGGTCACTGTATCTATAAAGTAGATAACACCTCCTTATTTCAATAGGAGATGGTGACAATAAATGAATAAGAAATGAGAACAGCACCCTAGAGCCACACATAAATAATGTCATCACACCAATTAGTTTGAAAGACTTTCCCACGTGCCGAGTGTGAAAAAGCAAATCCTCGCACAATTACACCTCAGAGATGTATCCACCAGCGTCAGTTGCTCTGTACAGTAATGTCAAACTCATTCCAAATTCCACATCTAGCTGCTCCCAGGAGGCCAGGATCTGAATTTCAGACGGCATATTTTTTGACAGCCCAGACTGGCACACCCACTGACCTCATGGGGAGGTCTGCACATACATCATGGGCAGAACATGGATTTAAATAATAAATTGTTGTTTATCTGCTTAATGTCTTATACCACTAGTGGTGCTGAGTAAGAAGACATATTCCCCTTCCAGATCTGCATGCTTTTTTCCCACCTTCCTTCATTCTCTGTTCTCACCTATCCCTCTCCCCTTCCATTTCTTCCTCCTCCAGTATTTCCTTCCTTGTAATATCTACTAGCTTCCATCAAAAAGTAAAGAAATAATTCATGTTTCATCATGAATTATGCTCTCCTCTCAATCCATCCTTGAGAAGAGAGCTGTTTTTAGATCAAACTTGCAGAATCACAGAATTGCAATGGTTGGTTGGAAGGGACCTCAAGATATTATTGAGTCCAACCCCCCTGCTAAAGCAGGTACCCTGCAATACTTCATTCAATACTCACTCAGGAAAAACTCATTCAATTGGATTTCGAATACATACAGTTTCCACACACACAGAGTCCACTTACTGCTAACCCGTTTTTTTTCACCAGACAAATCTTATGACATTTTTGTTTAAACCCCATGATTTTAGATGAAGGTCAGGTATTAAATTTGGTGCCTAAATAAGATAATTGGATCCCAAATTAGTCTTTCAGACCACGTACAGATCCAGGGAAACAATCTTACTGCAGCTACATTGACATAACATAGAATCATAGAATCATAGAATTGTTTTGGGCTGGAGAAGACCTGAAAGCCCACCCAGCCCCAACCCCCTGCTCTGGGCTGGTTGCCTCCCACCAGCTCAGGCTGCCCAGCGTGCCATCCAACCTGGCCTTGAGTGCCTCCAAGGATTGGGCACTCTGAGCAGCCTGTGCCAGTGCCTCACCACCCTCACAAAGCTGTCTTGCAGTTAAGGCTATGGAAAATAAAGATACATGTAGTTTACATGTTTTCAGGCAACTCCTTATAGTGTATTTTGGTGAAATTACCTGTTTTTTAAGTAGCTGCATATTATTTTTCTGGTTCAAAGTTATTTAAGCAACATTAGTTCTTTTTTCACCTTGACTTCTGAGAGTGAAAAGCCTAGATTAAATGAGGGATGTTAACCCTTGAGGAGTACAGGAGAAGAAATAGAAGATGTCTAGTAGGTATTTTTTTTTTTTTGCTCATAATGCCCAAAGACCTATGAGTATTTTAATAAAATAGACAGAAACAATAACAGGAACATCAAAGTAAGTTACAGTAATATTTTATCAGAAGATGAACTGAGAAGGAAAATAACACAGACTTTGACATCAATCCAAGCAGTCCCATAGATCAAGTGAATTAAAGCCCTATTATAAACTCTTATAAAGCCCCAGGTATGAACTGCAGCCATGGGAAAGCAAGAGCTCTGCAGACAGGTTTAGCAGGCACCTTTGTCTGTAACCTTCCTGAAGCTGTTCTGGGGCAGGAGGAGTCAGACCGGAGAACTTCTGGACCAGATGCCATACTGGCCCCTCTTCACTGGCTGAGAGCCACATATCCAGAGCTCAGTCAAGTGCCTTGATGTGTGGCTTGATGTTCAGATAAACCCCAGTTTGATTTCCTTTGTCTTTTTTAATGCTGAATTCTTACAAAATAGCTAATAGGAAAGCTAATAGTGTCTTCTGTCTCTCATATGGACCTGAAAATACTTTTCTCCTCCAGGTGGGCCAACAGCAGCCATCCCAGAATCAGACCTTCCTCCACAGAGGTTGGTAGAAAAATCACAGCTTGCCAGATGGGCAGCTAAATTATCCAGTGCCTTATCAGCCCTGGCAGCTGCAATAGTTCTCTGTGGCAGACACAGATCTCAGTGTGGGTAGGGCCTTACTTGTACACATCATTCCCGGAAAGGACTCCTTCATGTTGCCCCTAAATCCTCCTACTTGGGAACCTTGCTATGTCAGGATAATTCACCTCTATGTAGTGCAAGCAGCATGCTTTTCTTAAGAAACTGCTTTAAAAAAAGCACATGTGGCTCTAAATTAATGTGAGAAAACACCTTGTAGTCTAAATTACAGGTGCAGCATAAGGCATGACAGTAATGGTAAGGTCTGGAAGAGTCTTCATGTACATTTGGCAAGTTTCAGGAGATCTGAGAAATGCCAAAGACAATAAAAGTAGAAGTGAAGTGATAGTGTATAATTCTCCTGAATGCTGCTCTGCCACAAAGGTACCCACAGTCCTCAGCATTCCTGTAGCTCAGAAAGCTGCTGCAAGGGTTCTGAATGGAGGAGCTGGGTCTAATTTACCCAAGAAAACAAGAAGTGTTTTTAAAAAAACAGTCTCACAAACAAATGCTTATTGATTCTTGGGCTAAATGTGTTTGTTTTCATATCAGCAGGTTAATAATGTAAGAAGAGGAACTTTAATCACAACCAGAACAAGTGGCTTTAATTGAGGACTAATTAATTCTAAAGTAGTGCAAGCTACATTTTCTCAGGTTGCTCATTACAAGGAGTTTGTATGTAATTACACACACACAAAGCATCCTGGGACATATTAAGTATTTCATTTTAGTGTATTTTAAAAATAGCTTCTTGCTGTTAAATTGCTCACAGACCTTTCGGAATCCTCCAGTATTTATATAGTTTTTGCCAATGTTTATATTAACAGCAGAGGTGCTAACCGATCAATAAGATAATTTTCCCTCAGGTCTATGTAGGAACGTTCTGTACTTTCCCAAAGGAATCTAGAAGATAATCCACAGTGTTTAACACAAATGGATTCATTGTCAAATACATTGCCACTGAGCCAACCCTGTGGTTTCTTAGGTTATGACTTAGGAGATCTGTGTGCATGTGTGTCTCTCTCTCATACATACTGACCAACTGCCTTGGACACTGTTGTAACAACTTTTTAGGACTGAACCATCCCAATTAATCTCGTAAAGCAAAATGTCTTAAGTGTGGTTTGTCCTCTAACCTGCACCTTGCCTGAGTGAGGGCTGTAGGCACCTCAGCACTTGAAGATGGTCTCTTTCTTCCATAAACAAATGCAGAATCCCTCAGAGACACATCCTGCCTGCATGACAGGCAGCATACCAGTTATTTTCCTTTTGCATAACACTGGGCAAACCCACTGCCTTGTCCTTCTTACCCTTTGTGTTCTGTCACAAAAGATACAAAAACTGAGAAACCGTTTGGATGAACGGCTCAAGGGACAACCGGTGCACTTTGTCTTCATACTAATGTAATACCCAGTAATTTTCATTTTAAGGAGTCTACTTATTAAGACTGAACAGTCTGGAATACCATGTTGGCCAGGGTGTAACTGGGCAGGATCCCTTTGGGTCCTCGCCAGGATAGAGCATCAGAAGAGCTCAAACAGATCTGTAATGAGTATCAAAGCAAATCTGTGTCTGACACTACGCCTAGGCTGGCGTGTGCTAAGAAGGAATTACGCATGTTGGATAACACCAAACAAGCAATAAACATGTGTCTATTGCATTCAGAAAGCATAAAGAAAATTATAAGACTTTCCGAATGTTTGTTAAGGACATGTAGCAATGATGGTGTAATTACACAGATTCTAGAGCCAGTGGAATATTTTATGAACATCTACCAAGTGCTGATCAGTGCAGATAGATTAAGATAGATTAAGAATATTTTATGTTAGTGAATTAAAAATTACTGCTCAGCAGCAATGTTTTTTCCTTAAGAGAGAAGGAATTTGCATTTCTGAGTATTTTTCTAAGGACTCATTTTCTTGAAGAAAAACCTAAATAACAAATTCATGTTTATGTATCTGATTTTCTAGCTAACAAATTATTCTTACATTACAAGAAGAGTTTTTTTGGAAAGTGATCTATTAGCATGATTTGTCCTACAGAATCGTGCATGTTTGTCCAGATTTCAGAAAAACATGAACTCAAATCTGGAATCCAGACAGGATTTTGTAGGTGCTTCAGCTGCCTCCATCTGGCTTTACAGAGCTTGCTTGCTCTAGTTGCTTCAATGTGTTAGTGCCTACTTGCAAAGATGCAGCATTCAGTATACTAAATCAATGTCCTAACGGACGTATTTGTTCAAGTGAATTTATTGAAAGATGATGATCTTTACCTGCCTATTGTAGCCAGTCACTTACAAGTTTAATCTGGCTCAACATGACACATAGGATATTACTTCATATCTTCATCCCAGTTTTCAAAAGCCAAATATCCACAAAAATATACCTGGTCAAAAGTAAAGCCATACAATGTGATGTTTGATGTCAGAATATTTTTTCATTAACTGATATCACACACCCTCTGGTCTAATTTTTCTATTTGCATCTTTCTTTGTTTCATAATCCCACGTCTATTTTCAGGTTTTGTCCTTATAATATGCCTTGTTGTCCTCCTAGCAACTATAATTACTTCTATCTATCAAGCACATCTTCTTTTTCCTTACTGTGAGCAATATGCTTGGTATTTTTGAGTAACAAGCTCATTTCCTGACAGGAAATATATCTCATATTAAAAACCTCTACTTTTGTTGTCTTGTTTGTATCCCTCCAGGTGTATTTCTAGTTTATTATCTCTCATGTTTTCTTTGTTCATCTCAAAATTCATCCCATAGAATTGCAACATAAAACACAGGGTTGCTTTGTTTACCTACCAGAACACTGTTTTCAGCAAGTCTCTGCTAGCAATACTCTTATTCCTAGCAGAATCCTTTCACTTTTGCTGCTGGCATCTTCCTGCCAGTTGGGGAATCTCTTTGCCAACTGCTGTTGGTCTTCATTGAAAATGAAAGACAACACCAACATTCAGTGGATGCATTTTACTTCTGGGAAAAAACTAAGCAATGCGAACTCTCTAAGCAGGTTAAGCAGTCTCAGGAGCTAAGACAAAAGCATGCTAAGTGTCCAATCTAACTTGCACATGGCCTTAAACAACCCATGTCTTCCAGCCCTTTGTTCATTGAAATTTCCCATGTAGCAATTTTGGGGCAGGGAAAAGCAGCCTAATATTTTGTATACATAGAAGCTGTGAAGCTCTCTGTTCAGACAGACACATTTGAGGAACAAGTGACCCTTGTAACAGGATATGTGTGATCCGAAAAGGCAGTGCATCTACTTAGACAGATGACATTGCAGTCTTGCATATATTATCATAAAGATTGGTACAGGAATGGATTTTACTGAGAATGCAAGTTATTCTGCAGAACAAAGGTGTGTCGAAGGTAATGGCACTTGAGCTATGGCTGCAGCATTCTAATGATGGGACATCAAAGTGAGTGCTGGAGTCGCAAGCACTGTTGTCTATGAACACAGGAACAGCCTGGACTGGGTCTAATGTTCAGCTGCTGCATCTTCTATGTTGGGCATGCTAAATGCATTGCTGAAGCAAGTCGGCAGACAGACAGCAGAGCAGATTACCTTAGGGATAAATTTCTCTCCTGTGAAGCTTTAAGTGTTTTAATTCTACACACTGGAAAACACTGAATAAACAGTGTTTCATATTGTTAAAATAAATCCTAAATCCTTACAAATATTGGCAAATAGTTTTGATAAAAACATTTGTATCACAACTTAACCATTGTTTGTAGCTGTATTCTGAGCCATTTTAGTATTCTTATCTTGGCACAAGGAGAAAAAGAAAATCTTCCAAAAGATTAAATGTCTGTTGTGATCATACCCCGAAGGCCAGATAAGGATAATTCTGCCTCCATTTGTTGCCCTTTGAGAAGGGAGAAGAAAACATTTTTGTTACCACCTTGGGTTTCTCCAAGAATATCAGCATCCTCAGAAATGATTAGTACGTGTCCTCCGATACACTGAACTCAAGCTGGAGAAGTGGAGAGTTTTGATGTAGATGCTTTTGTATGAATTAGTAGATGTAAATAGCATGATTCAGTGTCGATCCTTGCTGCTGCTGTTTGTTGGATATCCTCAGACTATAAAACCTGCTTATACCAAGGTTTTCAAATGTAATTTGGCATGATCTCTGTAAAGCTCCTTGAAGCAGCTGAAGCTGGAAGAGGGCAGAGCACCTGCTTTTCGAAAACTGGGTTCTTTCAGGGTTATAACTTCTGAGTGCTAGAAATCAGCAGTCATATATGGGCATCCTGACTTCTTTTCCTCAGAAGGTAAGTTCACAATTTCATGCCTTCTTTTTTTTTCTTTTTTTTTTTTTTTGTCTCAACCAAGAAAACAAGAGTAGCCCATATCATTATTTCAACTATCCACATTGCAAATGGATTGAAAAGTAAAGTTCCTCTATAAATGTAGGAAAAGCCTTATCACTTATCAAAAAGATACAGTGTTCTGATGCTAGGCCTCTAAGCTGCACTGACAATGTTATTTATTTCAGACTATTTCATCTGTGGTCTCATTTCTTTGTTTAAAAGCTTTTCAAGTCCTTTGGAAACATGAATGGTAGTTCCATGGTGACAGAATGGAAAAAAAAATAGAGCAGAAGTCCCTTTCCAGATTGTACCCATTTTGTTTTTTTTTTTTTTATCTATCTAGAGCTCAGAACAAAGAGAAGAAAGAGAAAACAAAAACATAATTGTTCCACCAATAAAGCACATCACTGGTTTTTTAATGGTGGTCAGAGATCACGCTAATCAAGAGCTCTTGCTATTCCTATTCTTGTCTTCTTACACATATGAAAAGAAGATTTTCCTCAGCAAGGTCAGCTTCCTAAAAGCTCATCCTACTTCTGTGCTCAGGCACAGCAATTCACAAATGAATTCATTATTAGCTCCAGGGTGGGAAAAAATTAATTTATTCTAATTAACATGCAGCTTCCTCTGTTACTGTGGCAATCTCAGATGCCTCATCACCCTCAGCAACATATGTAGACTTTGATTCATGTGAGTCCATGTGAGCTGTGGCCCACATTAATTGGAATCAGTTCTGAACTAGCGGGCAGAAAGGCCCTATGACATTACGTTTCTGGGAACTCCAAAAAACACCCACTCATACTTGTTCAGTGGCAACACATTTTATACTCTGCCTATTCAACACAGATGTGATCACACTGACAAAGATACTTAACTGTTTCCCAACTACATTTTTCATGAGCAATCGCTGATTTTGTGGACTCCTAAATTTACCTATGCTGTTTCTGCTTAAAGAAAAAAAGAAAGTACATGCATTATTATTCCTTTGTTGCTCCTTGGACTTCCTTGTACAGGAAACAGATATAAATTGAGAAGTTTCAGCTATCAGAGAATTATGACATGTTATCTTTCTCCTCTCCTCCCTTTTTGAATACATGAGCTTCCAGATTCCCTGCTAGAAAGCCCAAATGCTGCAGGAAAAGGGAGTAGAAGAGGCCAAAAACAAAAACAAAAACAAAAACAAAAAAAAAAAAAAAAGGAAGAAAGGAGGAAGGAAGAGAAAGAAAGGAAGAAAGAAAGGAAGAAAGGAAGGAAGGAAGGAAGGAAGGAAGGAAGGAAGGAAGGAAGGAAGGAAGGAAGGAAGGAAGAAAGAAAGAAAGAAAGAAAGAAAGAAAGAAAGAAAGAAAGAAAG
>NW_024962263.1:79133278-79255667 GCF_019238085.1 Lagopus leucura
GAAAGAAAGAAAGAAAGAAAGAAAGAAAGAAAGAAAGAAAGAAAGAAGAATGGAAGGAAGGGATGAAAGAAGGAGGAAAGGGAAGAGGGAAAGAGAAAAGGAGGAAGGGAGGAAGGGAGGAAGGAAAGGACAAAGGAAAGAAGGGAGGGAGGGATGGTTTTTTTCCTATATGTCACTGATTTACTGTTTAGACTCTCCAAGCAAAAATACAGAGGGAAATAACAACAAAATTTTTCCTCAAGACCTTTGCTTTCATAGTGCATCTCTTCTTCATATTCATATATGCTTCTTCATAGTTGCCTTTTTCAATGAAACAACTTTTTGGACAAAAGGGTAAAAGGGTAAGGTTTTTTACATATGAGTGGTACAGGAGAAGGGCAAGGAACAACTGAGGGATTATTCAAGTTCTTTTTCCACCCATGCACATTGTGATAGCATCAGAAGATCCACCTGAACTTCATCAGCAATAATCTTACAAATATTTCTGCTGGTGCCCAGGCAATACAGTCTGTTGAGAGTAGTTGGGGATTTCAGTAGTGCCAGATGAAGATGATGGGGGCTCACAAGTTTGAATCTTGCCTAAAAGCCTAAAAGAAAGAACTCTTGGAAATCCTAGAAATAACTAAGTCAGAGCAGATATAGTCAGAGAGGAATGCAGTGCACCGCATCAGTTTTCAATTCATATTTTCTACTTGCACATTGGTATTGACTAAGCATCCCAGTTTGGACTGATTCACACTTAACTGAGTACCAGATGCACTTGGGTGTGAATCTTGCATACGTTGGCCTCCCTGTTCCTTTACTGTCATTACATCTTAATGCAGCTTCCTCCTGCCCATACACCCTACTAAAAAAACAAGCCGTGAAGAGACATAGTGTGTCACCACATCACACAGCTGGACCTCAGAGGCAAGTGCTCCTGGACCCCATGGTTAGATGTAGACATGGCGTCTGGCATTGTATGAAAACAGAGCATTAGGAAGTTTACAGCCCAAACAGCTTCTGGTCAAAAAAACAAGCCAGATAACTGGTTGCGGAAACATGTAACTGCAAAAGCCACTTTTTGAAAGCAGAGTTTGATAAAAGATCTGTGAATATTTTCTCTGTTTCCTAATCCTAAATTATTCATTTCCCTTAACATCATCCACAGCATCCGTGTGCCAGCCAAATGCCTTCATAGTCTCTATGCTGTTCACTTATCCTTTCCCTCCTATCACATCATCCACATGGTAGCTGCAGCCATTTTCTAGAAGCATATTTTTAAATATGGTATGAAAATCTAATTGTGTGCAGGATGGCCTTAAAAATAGGCCAGAAAAATGATTTAAATGTCCTTTGTCTGGAATCTTCCCACAAACTGAATTTTCAGCACTCAGAAGATGTAATCTGCAAAGTAGAGTCACACGTGCCAGAAAACATTTTCATCTAAGCATGGGCTGAGCAGAAGTTAAAGGGTGATGGATTCCTTATTTCCTTTTCATTGGGATTTGGGATATGTTACTGACACTTGTGATACAGCTACTGAACTACTTTCCAGGAACATTCAAGTTGTGTTCATCTTCCTTTCTCCATCTAAAACTTCTCTAAACATCCTGTTCTAGTGCCCTAACATCCTCAGAGTGAAGAATTTATTCCTTATATCTACTCTAAATCTGTCCTTTTTGAAAACCTAAAAAATTGTGCCACATCTCTAAAGAAATATCTACAAGATAACCACTGTGAACAAATGACAAAGCAAATCACATCTGAACACTTTGTACCAGTTTTTCTACCACTCTTGTGAAAACTTAATCAAACAACAGGATTCTCAAGCTCCTTGTAGAATCTTCACCTATCATTTTAAGCATGATTTGCCAGACTTTGCAATTTTGAATGTAGAACTATTGTGACATGATTTTTGACACTGATTTACAAGACCAAAATAAATAACATCGAAAAGTGTGTGAATTGAAGCATGCAGGAGTTGATAACAAGACTTTTTCTCGGGCTAGCTGACTGTTGCCTAATCTCACTGGTTGATTTTCAGGCAAGTACTGTTGAAGTTGTTTCTCCACATCTGTAGATTGCAAAATGTATATCTTAGTATTGGCAACTTCATTCTTGCAAAAGGGTGGATAAATAATTATCTTAGGTTCAACTCTTATAGTGGTTCTGCTTACTAATCAAAAGTATCTCTGAAGGCCCAGACATGGGGTCAAGTCACAGCAACTTTACAAATTACTGTGCATCAGGTAAGCTGTCAGAATTTCTAACTGCTTGGGAATTTACTTGTAGCCTCCCCAGCAATGAGGCAATGTGGTGCAGTTCACATTAATGGCAGGAATTAACACAGAAAGAGTCTGGCCTGACCTCTCCATTCTAGGAGGACAGAGGACTCTTAACAGATTCCTTTCAACCCACACCACTCCAATGATTCTATGACATGCAGAAGTCTCTTCTAAACTCTACCATTTTTCAGTTCTGTGATGCTGTCTACTGATGGGGCATCTATAATATTGCTTTCTTAATTTAAAACAAACAAACAACAACAAAAAACATTATAGGTAATATATATACATATAAGTACCCTTGTATCTTACCACCGTGAAACAGTTCACTTGCAGATCCTAATACATTTCACTTTCCCTAAACTATGCTGTGACTCCACAGTCTGGGTGTTAGCCTGTACCACTAATGGGATCCAGATTATTCTCTCTGCTTCATGAAATGTGCTGCTACCCCCGTCAGTCTTACAGTCATATCCTTATAAGTGAATTAATCCATATTTTAATTTGCTTCAGGACTTTCATCTACCAGGCCCCAGGTCTAGCAAATAATTTTAGAGGCAGAATTCAAGAGCTTCATAGTCAACACTCTTCCTGTTTTCTCTCCAACATTTTTTGAGACAATGTCACTTTGGGTGGAAGAATTGTTTCTTGGCTTTGAATGGTCTGATTTTTTTTGTTTGGTTTTGATTTATTTGTTTATTTGATTCCTTGTGGCAAGTCACAGTAAACGAATGAAATGTATGAGCTTAACAAATATTCTGCTAGTGTAATTACATTGTCTGTCTCAAGCGGTCACACATGGTTTTGACACTACCAGCTCCACACTTGCCATGGTCTATATGCAAAAGTCTAAATGTTATGTTACTCCTGTGACAACTAAGAGTCCTTTAATACCTTTCTTAAACCTCAGAAAAAGAGCATAGTTAATCAGGCAGAAAAAGTAAGGAAAAAGGCGTTTCTAATGAATATTCATTTCCAGAATATGCATTTATTTTTCATTATTTGAACAATTTTTATGTCACACTGTAACAGTGGACTTTAAATCTTCCTCATTGATTTATAGTGATTTTCATAACTGCTCTAGCATTTCAAAATTACCTTGGGTATTTATAGAGCTCCAGACATCTTTGGATTAGGCTAAGAGCTCCAGACATCTTTGGATTAGGTTGTAATTCAAGACACAGCCATGAGACACATTACTACAAATGTTTGTTGACACAGTGACATGTCTCTGAGTCAGTCTTCCTTCATTTCTTATTCATCTAGTGGGTGGGACAATAATTATTGCTAGCCTGATTTGTGTCAGCCCTCATAGTAGGGTGTAGAGGGTGTAGCAACAGACGTCTCTTTCTGTTCCTTTGCTCCACTCAAAGAGAGTAGGCAAGCATGCTATTTCTGTTTATTCTTCTATACCTACTCTAATGTTCTGGCAACCTGGGGAAATGAACAGCCTAACCCACCATGACCCAACTCTCTTACTTCTTCAAGTCTTGGTGTCTGTTTATGACTCATAGGCAATCAGAAATGCCCCTCCCTTATCAAACGATAGCCAGGCACTGATTTAGAGTGGTAGACACATATATAAAATACTTCAAATAATCTGACAAGTGCATTACTCTATTGTACGTTTTCTATTAAACATAACATTTCTTCAGTGGGGTGACAAGATTGTATCTCACTTAAATACCGCTGAGACCAATAACTTGCTGTTGCTTTCCTATTTGATCCTGTGACTGCCATTTAATGGCAAGGGCAGGAGCACAACATCATATGAAATGTAATGAATATTTAAACCTCAGTACTGATATGGAGGGAGGGATTCTTGGTGTTCTTGATCAGCAAACTGAGTGTTCCAAGGACTTCACTGAGCTGATTGCCAGACTTTCTTCACAGTGATCAAGCACTGCTTTGCACTCACTGAAAAATATATGCAGATGAGTAGCTTCCCATTGAGGGGAAGAGTAAGAAACTGAAAGCAAGGCTGCCAGAAAAATTACTCTACTGCAAACCCAGAAGGTATGAGAACTGTTGAGTCCCTTAGGAGTATCCTCAAGGACACCACCATGTCCCAGCATTGCCATGTTCATTTTATCTAATGCATGCATGTTACTTACACATCACAAAGATCAGAGACAGAAAAGTGAAACAGGAATAAGAAGGAACAGTGATGCCAAAGAAGTACCCTTGGATATGTCATCTCACTGCACACAGTTTGCACCTACTTTACTGCTTTCAAAAGCAGAGAACTGTATATATCTTGGCATTTGTAAGGTAAATTTGAAGATTTGCAAAGAAATCCAGGCTATCAATACGAATAATATTCCCAGTTACTGAGCTTCCTAGAAACATTTGGCATCTGTAGGTATTAAAAATCTTGGAGGCAGGACAGAAAATATCAGCCATGAGCAAAAATACAATACATATTTCAGTGTGTGTTCAGCAGGTAAATAAAACATTGCCATAAGGCTTGCAAGATATTTGTAGGAAGGTCAGAAAAGTTCAGGGGAAGATTTTGTTTCATGATGAAGTGCTCCCTGAAGATCTGGTATGTTTTTTCCTTTGTTCTGAAACTGGTTCCAGGTGCAGGTATTTCATGTATTTTTCTTGCTTTCTTTATTATTTTCCTCATTTGGATATTCTGATCAAAACCAATAGAGCTCTTCCAGAGTATGTAGAATAAGAAGTTTGACACTTTTAAATAGACCGTGGGGAGAGTAAGCTGCTCCTTTCTCTAGCTATGATGTTGTTCAGTGATATTTGTAACCAGTTCCCTCAAAAGTCACCTGCCCCCTTAACAGAAATATTTACCACATAGAAAAAGCTGATACAGTAATATGATCTAAAATCTCAACACTCAGCCATTCATACTGATTTTCCCTATGAAAGTGTAACCAAAGTGAGAATTAATACACATGCAGAGTGTTAACATATGCATTAGTCAGTTACATAATGGGCCTGACCCTGTGCGTGAAGATAAAAACAAAGGCCCAGCTCTTCAAACAAGCATGGAAGAGTTCATCAGATACATGCATGTGGTTATGTTGATCCCAGTGGTAATTACACTTCTGTATAGAGTTTAGAAATGGGAATTATCTTGCTGAGTTTTGGATGTCTATTTATGAACTAGTTGTCAAGTCTCCCTTTCTAGACAATATAGATCTACGCAAAATCATCAATCACATTCAAAAGACAATGGTAATTTTAGGATCAGTTCTATCTACCCAGCATAAATTATGCTGACTGTACTGATTAACTCCATTGGTTGCAAAGGGAATAGCTATCTTCACTAAAGATCCATAGTTCAGATGAATTCCCCCTCATTTTCTCTTCATGCAACAATGCTTTCTCTGCAGGAACTGGCCAGTGTCTGGAACACTCATCTCTTTTCCTGAGCTAGAAAGCATGGTTTACATTTATGACAAAGAAAAGCATTTATATAAATTATTGCTCAAGATATAATCTTGGAAATATTTGCATATGAGTGCTATATATTGTACGGGCAAAACTACAAAGCTGCGGAAGGGTAGAGCTCAGCTGGCAGAGTACTGTTTCTGCTTGGCTGAACAGACTGGTAATATCAAAGCTTGAAGTCAATGAAGTGGAGTTTTGCTGAGATATTTTAAAACCAGATAAGCCAGATACCAGCAGGAAAGAACTGCTGAGTATAAAATGGAGAGTAGTCAGCTGAACCCAAGTGTCAAACAAACTTCTAATACTTTTTGTAGTGCACCTTCATGTTTGTGCTCAATGAGATTGAATAGTATCCAAATGCCACTCAATCTGAAAATGTGAAAATATAAATGTCAGTCACCTCATTGAGTAGATCTTGTATCAGCAGAAATCATTTCTTTTCCTACTCTAGGACCAGGAGGAAGTAGATAGTGAAGTAAAGAGATATCTGACATTTAAGGATGAGAGCCACATAGTTTTCTCTCTTCTAAAGTTGATAACCTCTCCCCTCTTTATTGCCCTTGGGTGCATTTCCCTAGCCTCATCCACAAATGGGTTGCAGAAGGAACCACAGACAGTGAAAGACTTCCACTGACAGAGACACAAAGAAAAAAAGAGATGCAATTGGGCGTTGTGCACAACCACCATCCTGCCCTCCATCCTGGGAACACCCCACCATCCCACAGGGATGCTAGAGGAAATAAAGTCATGGCCTGCCAGCCCACAGGCATGGTAGGAAGTGATTATAACCACAGAAAACTCTCCAGATAACCTCAGAGAGGGGGGTAAGCTATGCTGATGGCACTCCTACATCCAAGCTTTTTGCCTATCTCCCAAAACATTTCTGTTGCTTTATTTTTTACAAAACAGAAGGAAAAAAGCTTTAAGGCATCAGAAATGGTGGTTGTATAATTGTAAGTAGATTTAAAGTACATCTCCATGTGATACACAGTTCAGATAAGCAAAGGTTTCAGCCCCGCTTCATGGATATTAGAAATGGCTTAAGACCATTCTTGTTCAGAATATATTGAACGTGGAAGTTAAATACTTTCCTGTAAAGAGAAGGTAAGATGTATCAATGGTTACGCATGTTAAAATGCTACCACATCTTCTTTTAATTAAGTATTACTAAGCTGCCCTGATACGGTCATTTTTGTGTCCTGTGAGTCAGCTGCACCATAAAGATCTTTCAGATTTCTACTTGATTTGAAATGTCTATGGGTTAATAGACTGGAATAAGACAGGAAATGTCGTGAGCTTTCTGACAAATCTCACACCTTTGTGTCCAGAAAACATCATTTTGTTGAATCTGCCTCCAAATTCCTGGCACTTCTGAGAATAATTTCAGCCTAAATAGAAGAAGACAGGATCATAGATCTCTAAAGAAAGCACTCTGTCTCTCTTTTGCAAGTTTTCTAGGATGAATTAACAGAACCAGTTGAGCAAACTTTGTCATTTGTTACAGTTGCAGACTGGCAATCAGTTGATCCTTTAACTTTCTAAATGAACAACAATTTTGTAGGTGACAAAAGGTAGAGATTTCCCTAAAATAGGTAGAGAGAGAGACAATTCCATGGGAACTGCTATTATTCTGATGGAAACAACACTGCAGTACTAAGTTACAGGAGGAAATAGAAATTTAAAAGTAGTATAATAGAAGAAACATCTGTGCAACCTAACTCTGTTATTCAATATAAAAATCCTGTTCAATAACTCCCCTAACGTATTACCTCTTATCTGCTTGAGGGTGGTCCAACAGCACTTTGAATGATATTACAAATGAAGATGGATTGGTTCAACACATCCTGTAGGACCCTTCCTCATCTCCTGGCCATTACCTACTATCATTTGGGGACTGGCTAGAAAACACATGATTCTGAGCTCAGTGAGTAATGGATTTTTCAGATAGGAATAAAATTTGGTTTGCGTCAAACCAAAACTTATTTTCTTCAAGTTTTATAGTGAAATGAACTAAGTGAAAAGATGTATTTTGACTCAAGTGTAGATGTTTCCTGTAAAATGTGATTAAATAATTTTTTCTCATTGTCAAACCATTAAATCCTTTTGTCTATCTATTTATTCACTTATTTCTTTTGACTGAATTCATTTCTAAGCCAAGTGATTTTGGTGGGATGAAATGTCAAATCATTTTGTTGTCAGGAAGTGTTAAATCAAAAATCAACACTTCCAGCAACAACAAAAAAAAGAGTTTGATGTTATTTAATTCTTTCCTTTCATATCTGCCATTTTGTTTTAAGTTAGATACATATGACATCCTGAGTATGAATTTTCAGGAAAAGAGTACCTTCTTAAGACAACATGCTGCAAGCAATTTACTGCTAGTGAGCTACTGTTCAGCTGTAGCAATTGGAAGTAATTCCATGCATGAGGAAGAGGCTTGATTCTGCGCTGAGGTCAGAGCTCCCCAGTGTGACTTAATATTCCTTACCAAAGTCTCCTTACAGAAGAATCAGGTCCTGTGTCATGTTTGTGACATCTGTGTCTGGACAGCTTTTTGACATTCCTATTGCTGCCTGCGTGCTCTGTTCAGTGGAGGATGATAAGAACTCCCTTAGTGTGAGCTGGCTGCTCAGTGGTACCCCAAGGGTAGCTGCTGCTGAGAAAGAGCTGGAGACAAAGCAGGGCATCCTCCAGGATGGAGTGAAAAAATTAATGAAGGGACAGGCAGAGTCAACATAGCATCCAATCACAAGGATGGGGAAAAGCACCCCTATCAAATGACTGGAGAATCACTATGTGAATCACCTACTTACTTGAAACAGGAATATTCTCATTTAACTTAAAATAACATATTTGACAGCACCAACGGCGGCAACTTTCTGCATGTGTTCCAGCATGAGATTTATTTCCTGACGTTTTCTAATCTTTGATCAACACTGTATCTGAAAGAAAATATGACCAGAGTACCATATAACAGAAATATTGTCAGAAACTTTTATCATCTAATCAGCAAGTAGCTTTTAACTTTTCCTGGATGTTGATTTCTGGTTTTATTTGCTTTCTGCTTTTGTTACAGCTATAATGAGGGTCTATGATGGATTTTTAGGACTCGGTAGATACTCAGATGAGAGATGCAGTCAATAGTAGTCAGACTGTGGTGAATATTCATAGTAAGAGAGGGCAGCCCTTCAATGATATGACAGGAAAGACTGCAAAAATATGTGTTTGGGTTTTTTTTAAGAACAAGTCCATGCTTCCTTTGAAAGAGAAAGGAGAAAGCTGCTTGTTTCCTTATTAATCAGGTGTGGTAACTGGAAAACTTCTGTCTTTACTACTGCTTTCTTTGAATCACACTTTAGGAGTTGCAGAGAAGAAGCAAAATTAAATGGAGGAATAATATTAGGAACTGCAGGAGAAGAAATACCCCAATTTTGAGTTGCAGAGGTTGCTGTTCAGTTTTGTTCACCTGTTTGAACAAATCACAGACGTGCAACATATACTGCAGGTGAAGATGTTACAGGAAAGTGTATGATGAGGTCTCTGAGTGCAGAAAACATTTCACCCTCGGTGTCTGCACTCAGAGTCAACCAGCCCCAGTGAGATCCCTGCTGGCTGCCTCTCCTGCCCTGATACCACCAGCATGGTGGGATTATAGGGATTGAACAAACAGAGGCTTGGAACTTGTGTGTTGTTGCTGCAAGTGAGGAAAGAGGGCTGTGAGCTGATCAGTTCATGGTTCCTGTCCATACAGTTTCCCACTCACTTTTTTGTTCAGCAGATTCTGTCCTAAGCAAGGTCTGAAGGATCACACCAACTAATTCAAGGTGTAGCTGGTTTTGTATCTCCTTACTTGAATGTTTTCATTTGAGTGTTTTCACCAGTCAGTGTACAATCTGATGAAAATTCACAGATCCTCAGATGGAAGGGATGATGCATTTTGTCAACTGCTTCTGCCTCTGGGAGTGTCTGTCTTACAGATGGGTGATAGCTAATGGCTTGTGCTCCAGAGGTCCAGTCTAATGTTCTCTTCTGGCTTTCAAAACTGGGAATCTGTGAACATCCACTTATGACTCCTCATCCTTTGCAATGCCCATCGGTGCATCACTCTGGGTAATAGCCGCTTCAAAGTCCACAGAACCAGTATCTCTTACTGGTATGACCAAGGTGGACTGACATAGGATGGGGGTAACCAAGAAGATAAACTCTGCTGGATGAACCACTGCAGCAGGAGCCAGTGTGTGGCACATAGTGAAACTGCTGAAGATGGAGCACAGCCTCCAGGTGAAGTCAGAGAAATATCTCCTTAGACCTTTTAGGATTTATTTTGTTTTGTTTTTGTTTTTTTTTTTTTCCTACCAACTGAATGCACGATGCTTTGGGTTGTAGCTATATGTTTTGCCAAGAGCCATCAATTTTTTTCTTTTTTTTTCCTTTTTTTTTTTTTTCTCAGTACAGTAATTCACTTCCTTTATGAGTAAACATTCCTGCCTGCATATCTTTTCCAGAGTTAAACTCAGTCACCCCTCATGCTGGCACAGTATTTGGTAGTCAAAGCCCTGTTTGGAGCTCAGCCTGAGATACGTGAGAGAACTGGGGGTTGCTGTAGACATGCTCACACAGCCCATTTCCAATGTCTTAATGCAGCCATAAGAGAGGATTCATCTTGTTCAGTTCATGTGGCAGCACAACATTTAGTCTTTTACTTTTGGTGTCATAGGGATTTTTTTTGATTTATTTTTTGGATTGCTGCATGTAGATCGTCACATTTTAACTGATTCACCTGATTTAGAAATCTCCTCTTCCTGGAGTGAATGCATTTCAAAAATGCTTTTATTCCTAGGTGATTACTGAGCCTATCACAGAATTGATCGTGATCAATAATGGATGAAGGGCAATTATTACTTCCACTTATGGTAGAACAGAAAAAAAGGGAAACAAAAAGACACAACAAAAATAAGGAGAATGATCTCTCCTCTCTGAGGAGAAATGTCATTCTTAGTTGTCTATTTTTAATGCAGCCAACATTTTCCCTTGCAACTCACTATCTTAATTTTTACATGAAACTATATGGCAAGCAAACATATACTTAGTCACTCAAGAATGCTACTACTCTCTTGCCACACTTAACTTTTTGCACTGAAATTTATCCTTCTAGCATGAATTTATACAAAGAAGCAGAGAATATATAAAAGGTGAGTTATTCTAGCACACTCAAGAGTATACACCAAAACTGTTTCATGTCAGTGGGAAATTTCCCTGTAGTATCTGCTTATTGCAGAGATTTTGAAGCGCCCAGGCCTTGGGGAGCTGCTGCTGTTCCTCCAGGCTGCCAGCAGAGAGAGCAAAAGATGTCCAGACAAAACCACTCACTCTCTCTGAGTCCTTGACAGACAGCCGAAGGAGGAAAAAGTGTTTCCTTGTACCCTGCAGGGAACACAAGATTTTGTCTTGTGTTGTAGAAAGTGGCTATAGCACAGCTATTTAACTGCAAACAGTACGGTTCATTCAACCCTTTCAGAAAGGTACTGCAAGGGGGATTGTGACACCGTGGAAGCCACCTCTGCAGTTTACCCACATGAAGCTCCTGCTACTTCTTGGATTACATCAATTTTTCAGCGTGACCTCTGTCCATAAAGTGCTTATATGATCCCACCGTCAGAAGATGTGAGTAACCTTTAATTCAATAATGTGTTCACCTGTCCAGGAACAAGCAAGACAGAACCACAGGTATCCTCATTCAGCAGCTGAGGAATCATAGAACAGTTAAGATTGGAAAAGACCAGTAAGATCACCTTGTCCAACCTTCAAACCAACCTCACCATGTCCACTAACCCCTGTTCCTCTGTGCTACATATATGTGTTTCCTGAACATCTCCAGAGACAGTGACTCTACCACCTCTATGGGCAGCCTTTTCCAATACATCATCAGTCTTCCTAACATCCAACCTTGAACCTCCCCTAGTGCAACGTAAGGCCTTTTGTCCTATTGCTGTTAACTGGAAGAGGAGGCCAAACTTCACATTCACATAACCCCTTTTCATGGGGTTGTAGAGAGCGATAAGATCTCCACCCTGATCCTTCTCTTCTCCAGAATGAGCAATCACAGTTCCCTCAGCTGCTCCTCACAAGAAGTAAAGGCCTGAGAACTAGGCTCTCTGGAGGCATTAGAGGAGGGCCTTGGATGTCTCCATTTTCTAGGTAGGAGCCTTATCTATCAGCTCAATCTTACAAGTGCATAAAATCACAACATCTGGGAGACTATGGCTGTTTGTTGGGTCTGGCATGATGGGAAAAGGGGATTTGCACTTCTTACTCAAATAGTGGTGGCCAAAAAGCAGGGTGCTGCTCACACCTGTGTGCTCAGAAATACTTCCACTGACTCACTGTGAAACATTTTGGCATTTCATGTCAGCAAAAGCCAGGAGGAAAAGGATTCAGTCTGACAGCTGGAAGCAGAGGTGAAACAGCAGTCAAGATGCTTCAGATCTCCATGGGTCCCAGCCAAAAGGTGACAAGTAACCCGTACAGAGGGAGAAAACAAGGTGAGAGGAGCTAGTGAAAGAGGTTTTATCCTCCCTTTTCCTGTTTTATAACATTGGTAAGGTATAATATTGGGGAAGTCTGGTATAGATTAGTGTTTATGAACCAGACAGTGGTGAACTTTAGAAAAAGGATTTAGCCAGGGCCATACAATGTGCCTGACTAGTGTAAAGTCTACTCACACAAATAAAGGAAACAAGGCAAGGCTTCTGCAGAGCTTTACAGGGGGTGCAACCAGAACCTGCTTTCCATGGGTTCTGGACAGATTCATCCCAGCAGACAGATACAGAGGGCTACTGAGCTTGCTGTACTAAGCTTCAATGATGAGCAATTCATGGTCTCCCACCAAAGGATTTCTGATAAGCTGACCCATGGGAGAAGCACAGAGAGAGGCTGTAAGAACACACATCCACTGTGTGCCCCAGGAGTCATAAGACAAGATTGTTCTAAAGGGGTTCATTATATGATTTATTTTTCAGTACTTCTGATACTCTAAATATTTTGAGATACAATACCTTGTTAAAATGGATGTGAACAGGGGAAAAAAAAAAACTTCATAAAAAATTAAGGAAATAATATGCAGAAATGCAGAAGGCTGTGGAGATGGGAGAGCCTGCAATTTCCTTTTACATATTTTCAAGCTATTTCCTCAGTTATACTGTAAGCAATAGATAGCAGTCAGTAGGACAGAGCTCTATTGGAAGCCTAAGCTTCATTTGAAGCCTAAAGCAGTTAGTTCTTCATTTGCAAAGGAACAGAGAACCTAGGGGATCACTTCCATCTTTGTCTTTGTCCTGCAACCCAGGAACAGTTAAATTGTTGGCACAGGATGAAGTGCATGGGAAGAAAAGAAGATAAAGGGGATTACCTTTCCCTATAAAGTTTCCCTGAGCTTCTATACTCATTTTCAGTGCCTAATGGGCACCCTCATTTGTTTCCCATTAGCTGTAGAAAAGGGGGAAAGAAATACTGTCTTCACCCGGACCATGAGAGGAAACAATCCTCCAGGTCTCAAAGAAGTTTCCAAATGTGTTCCCTTTCTTGAAGTAAACAAAATGTGAAGAAAAAACATGCTATTTTTTTCCCCATGACTCTCTATCAATTGTAATGATTACACCAGGGCTGAATTTCACTCAAGATTATTTTTTAGCATTTTTCCATAAATTTGAAATTGTTAAAGCTAATTCTCACAGAGGCAGAAGCCTGACCAAACACACAAAAAAAATGGTATTTGAAGACAGTATTAAGTCCACACAGGCCTGTGTTGTTCAGAGCCTAGAGATTTCTCCTGAACTAATATTTGATGTAGGTCTGTTGAGTAAACTACTCAGCTTTCATTAACATCATCGATGAAGAAAAACCACAGGCAAAGAATTACAAAATCTATTAACAACAGGTATTATTACACTTCAGAGGGAACATTTATGAGCATAAGGAAATAATGCACTCTTTGTTTATTGTTATTTGTAGTGCCTTCTTGGTGCATAAAGCAGATCTGCTCTGCTAACCCTCACTGAGACATAAAAAGGAGCAGGAATGTGCTATTATATATATTGTTTTCTTTTAATTAATTTTAGTCACAACAGTTTTTACTCTCTGAAGGGCACTTATCTTGTGATGTTTCAATCTCTCTTTTTTTTTTTGCCCCCCCATTATATAATATTACATGCTAACCCTGAGACATAATGGACATAAGACTACTTAAGAGCTGCTTCAGTCTTGAACTTGAAATTGAAAAAAGCTTCTTGATAGATGATCTTGAGAATTAACTGAGTTACTAAGCATGGAAACAGATCTTGCTACCTGTCACTAAGGATACCTTTTGCAATTAGAAGGGAAGACAGAAATTTGAATTACTATTTTCCTTAGCTACGAAGAAGCAGCTAATTGATATTAAGTAATATTTTTTAGCATTCCGCTTAATTGTCACTGAAGTTATTAGTAGTCTGGACCTGTTTAACCTCAAAAATGTTCCATATTGCACATAAAATAGTATTGCCAGTGAGTTGAGCAGCTGAGTGAAATAATAGAACGAAGTAGCACACTGTTCACTATAATTAAATAATGAACAGTGTCAGTAAATAAAAAGCCAAGTAATACAATTAGCTTAGTGCCTCCTTCATATTTCTGAATATCTGGAAGGATTCAAAATGCCAGAACACCATGATTACCTAAATCTGAGCTAGGTTTCCAAGAATACGTGGATTTTCACACATAGCCACACAGATAGTTTGGAGTGCTGGATTTCTATGGGCAGCTTATACTAGCTCTCTTAATGCCAGAAAACATGGTCTGGAAAACTTGCAACATCATCACGATAAAGTAGTATGTCTCCATAACATTTTCAAACCTTATGGCATTCTGCCTGATGGAAGCAGCCAGTAGGTTGTAGCATGGAATAGTATTACAACATTTAATCCGCTGGGTTTTATTAAATACAAAGCTCTTAGATATTTAAGCTTGCTTCAGATCTGTGTGTTGATGCAAATGATGAATGCTGGACAAATGACAAATCGTCAGAGCTGTTTATCTGGAATATCAAACACTGTGATGCAATTTAGAAAATACCACAACTTACTACTTACAGATAAAGAATTACAAGAAGTCCTCACTTACACATTTTGAGGTATTTTTTTCCTCTAGTTGCTTTTCTTAACAGATTTCATTCAGGAAGCACACTGATATCAGAGGAGACATCTGACTCTAAGCAGCTTTTAGAGACAAAGCAATCAAGACTTCTGCATCCAGGTATGGTCTTAAAAATTATTCTTGAATGAAAATGCTTTGGCTCCTGCAGGGCTGGAGGAATTATTGGAGAACAAAATAAAGTTCTGTGCAAGAACGAGTTGCAGGATCTGTCAGTCCTTGAGGACATTTTGACTATGTCCACACAGCAGAGCAATGTCTGATCTTCACAGAGTCACAGTGGAAGGAAATGAGCTTGTGGATCTCAAATTCCCCTATAACAACAAAGGGATGAGCACCTCCACATCCATTTTGACATGTTCTCATTGGATGAATTTACATGTTTGTAAATGGGGGAATCAACTCTTTGAAAGGATTGACAACTGCAGAACAAGGGGAAATGGTTTTAAGTTGCGGGAGGGGAGATTTAGTTTGGATGTCAGGGGAAATTCTTCACAGAGAGAGTGGTGAGTTGCTGGAACAGGCTGCTCAGAGAGGTTGTGGATGCCCCGTCCCGAGAGGTGTTCAAATCCAGATTGCCAGGGATGGGGCCCTGGGCAGCCTGGTCTGAATGTGGAGGTTGGTGGCCCTACATGCAGGGGGTTGGAGATTCATGATCCTTGAGGTCCCTTTCAACCCTGGCCATTCTGTGATTCTGTGTGGTTCTGTGATGAACTGACCTATTGTCTTTTTTTAATCAGGGCTTTAACAGTGACAGAATGAATGAGGAGTCTGAGCTGAAACAAAAAAAATAGGTTTTGTGTTGTGCCTGAGTACCCTTGAAATAAAGAACCAAAAAATATTTAATGTTATAGTGACTTACAATATTACATTTGTGAACATACACAAAAAGAGACATACATATAAAAATGTGGTAATAGGTTGTTTATGTAAGACTGGGTAAGTATAAAACAAAGATAAAACTATATTCTTGCAGTCATAATTTCTTTTCCTTAAAAAAGAAGGAGATACACATTCAGAGATCATTACAGTATTAATAAAGTTTTTCTTGAGCCCATTCACGCTCTCTTCTCTTCTTTCCAACAACATTCTAGGGCATCTGTTGAGAGGTCCCATATTCATTGTTTGGATCCTGCATCAGGCCTCTTTTTTTCTGCTCATTCATGATCACTCTAGACCATCAGGCTAGCAATGGGTTTACAATTCCATTACATTTTCTGGGGCTGCAACCAGCCAAATCAATATAGAAATTGTAGTAAACATTTGGAATAAAACAAGTAATGTCAATTTCACCCAATATGACTGATCAAAGGCACATTATGGAAAATTGTTTCCTATAATTCTGTGGCATATTTGTTTCAGTTTTTAAATAATGCAGTTTCCTAGGATCATTTTCTTAATTTTTTTTTTAGAATAAATTCATATTATTTCCTTTTGTATCATACAAAATGATTTATTGTCTATCTTGTTATATACACTCAGGACAGGTATGGAATAAATGACATTATTTTTCTGACAGTTATTTTCAGGACATTCTTATGGACTGACTATATCAATTGTTTCACTTCAGCGTGATTGCATTTTCCTAGGTCAAGACCATATCAATAAATCATGGAGGAAGGTTTCTCCCTGTTTCACTCTTAGCATCTTTAACTAAGAAATAGTAAATAACACCTTGAGTCCTCTAAATGCCTTATAAAGCAGTGCTGGAAGGACTGGAGTCTAGTACCAAACTGTTTTTTTTTACTGTGGCAATCAAGGATTCTAATGATCTTCCTAATTTTGCAATCTTTCCATAACAGGGAGTTTTCAGGTTCAGGGTTATCCCTTCTTGTGATTTGGAATGGTCTGCAAGGGGCACAGAGGCACTCTAGGACACTTCAGTCTGGTGCTGAAATGTCAGTGGCTAACTGTACGTAGCAGACATCCTTCAGATACTGACAGTTCCATAACTGCTCACCCACAGTAGCAGTGTTTGGATAGAATCAAGCAGTAGTGGGTATCCAGATACCTGATCTATGAGGTCCTATCAGTGCTGAAGGAATGCAAGAGCAATTCTTTCCTCAAATTAAGGGCATAACTCTTCTCTAGATCTAAAAGAAAATGTATATCTAGGAAAGAGATATACAGTGGTTGGAAAGGGAAGCATTTTTCCCTTCTCCTTGTAAAGAGAGACTTGAAATCTCTCTGAGGGAAGAAATTGTCTCATGCCCTCAGTTGTTTCTCCATCTGAGGTGACACCAGCAGCTCAGCCAAGTACCTCCACACACATCAAACTTTGTATTTCTTCATAGAATCATAGAATGGCCAGGGTTGAAAAGGACCTCAAAGATTATCTAGTTTCAACCTCCCTGCCATGGGCAGGGTCACCAACCACTAGACCAGGTTGCCCAGAGCCACGTCCAGCCTGGCCTTGAATGCCTCCAGGCATGGAATCTCTTGTCCTCATCATTCTCCTATGAAGTCTCTCTGTTCCAGTTTGTCCATCTGCACCTGTATATTGCTTTCATCACAGGACAAAATGATTCCTGACAGACCAAAGGCAGTTTAGAAAAAGAGACAACTGGGGCTCTAAAGTGAATTGATTTTTGAACAGCTAGGAGTGATGTATTTGCAGGCTACGTAAAAGACAAAAAGGCTGGACTATGACAATAGCTAACGGATATTTGGAGAATGTAAGCAGAAAGTGGGAAAATTATTGCTTGGATATAGAGACTTGGACCTGAATGTGAAATAAAAATGTATTACTTAGCGCCAGGAAAATCCCCATCTGAATGGAGCAGACTCCCAGGGGACATGGTGAAAACACCACTTGTGGAGGGGAAATGTTTAAAACAAAACAAGACTGCTTCCTGATTCTGTACACAAGGGATCAATTTTTCACTGAGAGGGACATTTGTGACATGACCTTATAGAATTTTTCCACCTCTAGCTTTCCAGGATTATAATCAAAGAGTTATATCACGAACTACTGAAAATATGATTCAGGACAATGATGTTATGCCAATTTCTATAATTCTAAGATCTGGCCTTGCCTCAATCTTTATAAATAATAAAACCAGAAAACCCACTTCCTGCTTCAGTAAACCTGTATGTGATAAGTGTTGCATGCAAGGAAGTATCAGATATGCTGAACCTGTACTGCAAAAACATCTTTCTGTTTGGAGGTACCACAGCAGTGCCAAAAAAATCAAGCCTAATCAGACTAGTCGGCGTTTAAAGATTTATAGCTAATTTTTAGTCAAAAACTGTGGTAATTAGTACCACACTGGGGCCTGGATACAATCCAGTTCTTTAAGGCATTACTAGTAAAGTGCCACATGGATGGTTTTGCTGGGGTCAAATTTCGGACATTGTTGACTTTCAGAGAGAATGTCATATTTTCTGCCCATTATGGAGACTGTTTTACTCTCAATGAAGCGGAGGCTGAGAGAAAAATAACCAACAGCAAAGGGGTTGACACCAGGGCAGTAAGCTATGCAGTAATAACAGCCAAATCTCCACTACAGCAACCATCATGGCTGACTGAAGCTGCACAAATGTCATTCACAAATGACATCAAATTAATCGTTAAGCAGGCAAGTGAAGGACTGACATGATTTATGCCTTATTTGTAATTAAATTAATTTGTTGTCAGCTTCCAAGCACCAAGCATGATCTTAAAGGAGGTTGACCTGGCCCCAAATGAGACTGCTGATAAAGCTGAAGACAGGGCATACAACACATGATCTTCCCTGAAAGGAGCTAAAAGTCACAAAACATTAAAGAAAAGCACAATATAGCTGTGCACTGCAATCCAGCAAGACAAATGTTCATTGAAAGGATGCTTTCCAGGTTTCTGCCAGAACCCACTCTCTTTCCTCTGAAGATATCCCTCACAGGTGGCTGAAGAGTACTTTTCAGCCCATGGTAGGCCATATATATAGATATATATATATGATATAGATTCCACACATGGTGTAGTGACTGGGTTGGTCTTTGTGTACGAAATGCACACACAGGTTATGTAGAAAATGAGATACATGATTACAGTGCCTACAGCAAGAAAGAGGAGTCTATGTACTTAATACAGACTGAAGCCTGTATTTGTGCTGGGATATCATGCCGAAGCACAGAAATAATTGTTCGGTGTCATAGCAATTTCTGAGTTTGGATTCTTGGCTCTGTAGTTCCTGTACAAGATGTGAAACTGGAAGCTTTGTTGTTGTGTAGTGATGTGAAATACCATCTCAATACTTATACATGGCTAATCCAGGAGAGAAAATACCATGAGTCAGGCAATCAGCCACAAGTTTCCTGAAGACCTTGATGTGAGACAGTGTGCCAGCTCTATCTGTTCATAGTTTAACCTAGGACAACTCCCATGCTTCAGCTCCAAGGCTACTTTTCCACTGGCTTTAGTTCTTTCAGCAGTGTGCATTTTTCATGCATGCAATCATGTACATGAAAAGACTTCTAAGATATACAAGGGTCTCTGCTATTCTGCTTGTACTACACTCTCTTCCTATGTTGCATGATACTTTGAAAGTTGCCCTCCCTTCAAAATACCTGTACTTTTCTTATACGTGCAAAATTCATTACATTCATTTTCTTTAATAATGTAACATACCTATACGGAAACTTACTTGTGCAAAGGTGTATAAGTTCATTTGCCAGATAAGACACTTGAAATTCATTGAAAAAATAGGATTTGCTGCTATTCAGGGAAAATATTTTCAGTTTCAGTTTTAAAAAGTGCAAGTGACAAGAAAAGAATGTAATTACTGAAAACTTCTTTCTGTAAGACATGTTCTGAATAGCTTGTGCCACATATCTAGGATGTAAGCCCTCTGGGCATGTATGGATTCGCTGAGGACTGAATGTTGTGAGCCTCCCAGAGAGCAGCACAAAAGCAGTTCCGGTGATTTGAAACAATTCCTATTTAACTTGGCCATTAGAGGGTAGACACTATGATCTCATAAAAATGACAGCTTTTACATGACTCTGCTGCCTTTCTGTGGTTTCCTGGCAGCTCTGAGTGGCTGCGATCTGCAAGCAGAGGAAGGCTCCCACAGAATCCAGAGCAGTCTTCCAGGAAAGGGAGAAAATCTCTTCTTGATTCATCAGTTTTTTACGCCTTCCCTTTTCGTGACAGTGTTTCCTCTAGGAGAAAGCGATGACTCCTTGATGAGCCAGCATGGTTGGAATTTCACAGCATAAGGCTTATTTTATATTTTATTGCTTTAGCCAGTGACTGTCTAGGATAGCACACAGCGTACAGACCTAAATCTGCTATGACAGAGCTAGTACTAACATTTAGCCTAGAATGTTTCACACATTCATGAGCTAACAGCAGTTTGTGCATAAAATATGTTGAGCTGGAAACCATCCAGATTTTCTTTTCTTTTCTTTTTGAAATTACAGAATCATAGAATCATAGAATCATTAAGGTTGGAAAGACCACGAAGATCACCTAGTCCAATCATCAACTCATCCCCACCCTGCCCACTAAACCATGTCTCTCAGTGCCACATCTACATGCTTCTTGAACATCTCCAGGGTCAGTGACTCCACCACCTCCCTGGGCAGCCTGTCCCAATGCCTCACCACTCTTTCAGGGAAGAATTTTTTCCTACTATCCAACCCGAACACCACTTGGCACAACTTAAGGTGTGAAACAGCACACCGAGAATAAATAGTGCTCAGTTTTTGTTCTCTGTCCATATTTGTAAAAGTGGAATCATTTATCTACTCTCTAAAACCATGCTGAAGATTAATTAATTAATGCAAAACGATCTGATAAAATGGAGAAATTCTGCCATTTTTTCCCCAGAAGGGCAAGGATTAACCTCACCAACTGCTCAAACAAATGGAGATGACTTCAAAAGTCATCTGCTGCTTACTAATAAGATTTGAGAGGGTTCTCCTGAAACTGAAGAATTTCCTGCTTCAGAGCTTGTAAATCGTGAAACAATTCCAGCTTGGAAAGAAACACTGAGACCATTTCAGGAGGAATCTGAATCACAAGGGCTCTAGTGCTCCCTTCTTTATTCGCTGACCCATGGCAATTTGTGCTGCATTACACCATGTAAAATGCAACTAACAGCCATGGATTTTATACAGCAGAAGAATCACACCACTTTTGAAGTTTAAATGGGATACTTCACAATCAGATGTCTCTGTAATGGAGGGGGGAAATTAGTTACCACTTTTCTCAGAGATGTCAACTGCTGCTTTGGAGTGAACATCAATCACAGCTATATGGACCAGGGAGATCCAGTGCACCTGCTACCAACGCTCCCTAGAGCTTTGGTCATGCAGCCTTTCCTCTAGTAGGAGTGAAATGAAATATGGAATATGTTGTAACGTTCCATCAAATACGAGCTCTTTAGCAGGTTGAAAACTTTAAGGTACACTTCTCACTTCACAGGAGGTTACAGCAGTGGGAGTTCACTTTGGCTCAGTGGTGTTATTATCTGTGTGTTTGAGACTGCAGGGGGTTCTGTGACTCCAGACCGTGATGTTGGAACTTCAGTACCCTTTTACAGAATGCAGCAGCTACTTGAGCTTCAGCCCAACTAAAAGTAGTCCACAAAAACTGGTGCTGTTTGCTCTGGTAAATGAATCTGTGCCCTTGCTTCAGCTGATGGATGGTGCTTGTTAAAAGAGATAACAATATAAAGTAGGCTTACAACAAAAGCTGTTGAAGCCTTCTATTTCAAAAACTAGTCTGTTAAGACAGGCTCCAACTTAATTTCAACTGAAACAACAGACTGACAAACTAGATTTGTTTGAAAGATGCAAAACCACTCTTAAAAGTATTTTTACAGATCCAGTGGAATCATATCATAGAATCATAGGATGGCTTGGGTTGGAAGGTACCCTGAGCATCATCTAGTTACAGTCTCCCCACCATGATCAGGGCTGCCCAAGGCCCCATCCAACCTGGTCTTTAACACCTCCAAGGATGGGGCATCCACAACTTCTCTGAGCAGCCCATGCCAGGGCTTCATCACACTGTGAGTAATAAAAAATTCCCAGATATCTAACCTAAATTTCCCCTCTTTTAGTTTAAAATCACTCCTCCTTGTCCAATCACTATTAGACTATGTAAAAAATCAGTCTCCCTCCTGCCAATAAACTTTCCTCAAGTACTGGAAGGCTGCAATGAGGCATCCCCAGAGACTTGACTTCTCCATGCTGTACAAGCCCAGATCTATTAATCTTTCTTCATAGGAGAGGTGCTCCAGCTCTCTGATCATCTTTGTGGCCCTCCTCTGAACCTTCAGCAGCTCCACGTACTTCCCGTACTGGAGGACTCAGGCCTGGACACAAAGGTAGAGTAGTAGGGAACCATCACCTCCCTTGCCCTGCTGCCACCCCTCTTTTGATGCAGCCCAGGATACAGTTGACATATTGGGCTGCATGCACCCCCTACTGGCTTATACCCAGCTTTTGGTCCACCAGGACTCCTAAATCCTTATAATCAGGGCTGTTCTCAATTAATCCTTTTCCTGTATCTGGGATTGCCCTGATCCAGGTGCAACATCTTGCACTTGACCATGTTGAATCTCATTAGGTTCATGTGTGCTCACTTTTCAAGCCTGTCTGCATCCCTCTGGATGGCATCCCTTCCTTCTGTTGTGTCAACTGCTTGGTGTCATCAACAAACTTGCTGAAGGTGTGCTTGATCGCACTGTCTTTTTATTTAGGTGAAAGTTTTAATTAACAGGTATAATTAGGTTTATCTGTTCCACTCTGTCCCACCACTTCCTGAACTCTGAAGTTATCCCAGTTAACAAAAGAAATGGATCTGATAAATGGGATATTCTGAAAACAATGGTAACTTTTGTAAGACAAATTCTAGCTCTGTTGCTCAATTCACTAGACATTCTGTTATTCCATTTATTTTAATTACATTAATTGTCTGAAAAAGAAAGTGGCTTTTTTTTTTTTTCCCCCCCACCCAGATAAGTACCAATAGCGTTTGATATATTGTAATTCCACAAAGGTATATGGAAGATCAAAATTTAGAACAGATGAAAGGGACAAGCTCTTTGTGACTGGTACTTTCAATGTAATGCCTCTTGGAATTGACCTCATTCTGTCATTCCAAAGAATACAAATACTACTGAAGAAAGTAGACTAGTGGTATTCTTCAGAACTATATAAATATATTCCATATTACCCTATGTATATGCAATTCTTGATCTTCCTCTACTGTAGTGCTGATGTTATTGTTACCATATGCTTGGCCATGTGCCTTCATTTACCTTCGTTCAGTGTTCCAGCAAACAAGGGAGAAAGATTGGAATCACATTCAGTGACTATAACTGATGAAATAAGGAAAAGAAATCACAGTATACTTTTCTCCAATGTGCATAAGAACATGCTAAAATCTAAGGATCTTAACTTTTGATGACAATTTCACTTTTGAGCAAAATCCAGTGGCTATAAGGACAAAATGTGCTCAATGGTTTTCTCTATGTTCAAAATTTTTGGCTTCGTTTTGCAAGGCTTGCTTGATGAAGGAATCATTTAAAGTGATGAAATATACAATATTCCAATGCCCGTGCAAGTGATATATACCAAGGCTTCTCTGCATTACTTTATTCTTTGGTTTATGGATTAATTCTGGCAGTTGTTTTCTAGTAAATATAAATCCTCAGTTAATCATGTTATAACAAGTACCTTGAAGAAGGTGTTTCATTGTCATTCAGCTAAACAACAGCACTTTGTCTACTTAACTGGATTCAGGCAGTGTAAGTCACCCAGGATATTGGCAGAGTGAATTTTGGAGTATTATCTCTGTATAACAATTTTGCAAGCCTGAAAATGCAAGTCTGAATTCTTTCAAGTTTCAGGGAATAAGCTCAGTTTATCACATCTAAGCATTATATTGCAACCGTATCCAGTTTCTCACATAGTCTGCCTCCACTTATCTCTCAAGCCAACCAAACGTCCTCACCTGAAGCGACCAGAAGATTCTAATAAAAATTAGGAATAAAAATAAATAAAAACTATGCTGTAGTAGCGCAAGATCAAGCCAGAAGAAGTTCACTGTAACAACTTCTACTGATTGAATTTAAAATTTTGAATCTCTCTTACATGGATATAAATACATCAGTTTGGTGCTAGGACTTATTACCATGAATACCAGGAATCTATTCCTTACAGGGCACACTGACTTGTGATATAGTAAAGACAGTATCTTTGCTTCCTGATTCATCACCAGATAAGACTGCTCCAGCTCTGCATGCTCTTTGGTAGCACTAAATAATAAAGGCTGATATTCAACTTATTCTAATGCCAAATGGTCAGCTGAATTGCCTCTGCAGAAGGCCAATGGCTAGCTTGGGGTCCAGATCTTTTGCATGAGGAAGTCTACAAAAAGCAAAGAAACAACTTGATGCCAAAACATGGAAGCACTCCATCAATTAAACATTTGGGCAGACCAAATTTTTCTCTTCTCATTGTTAGTTAAAGGTATTAATTGCATTTGTCTGACCCTCAGCTGCTTGCTCCTGTGTAGTTTTGAGTCATGTTCAGACCACACTGTGCATAGGGAAAAAAAAAGTCAATTCAGTTACACACATTACTACTTACAAGATTTTATTACAGTGAGGATTTGGTCAGATTGAGGACACAGAATCACAGCTTACAGAGCAGTTAGGATATCACAGCTGAAATTCTTTACTGTGCTTCCTATTATTCATCAAATAACATCTGCAGTGCTAGGGGTGAATATTGTTGTATAAGACAGTGCTGCAATACCAGGGAGTTGTTGAATGGGGCTGTCCAAGCTAGAAATGAACTCATCAGCACTGGAGAAATTTCAGTGAAAGTAAGATGCTTAATTGCTACTGTAGGCTTTGACATACTTGCTGAACAGGCTGTTTACATGTAATTGAGTGAAGACAGCTGTTGTTCACTGTTGTGAATGTCTATTGTACAGCAGACCTGTGTATCTCTCATACATACCACCTGAAGTAGGGATAACAAAAGAAAAAGCTGCTGGTTTTTGGGTAGCTGGTGATGAACTTTGAAGTCTGTTTTTTACCTTGATTTCTTATTAGCCTTTTGGTCTCCAAAACTTCTATATAATATGATAAATTCATCCAAGGCATGGAATATACATCTTCCATATGCATATTTAATTACATTTTTACGTTGCAAATATACACCAGTATGCAGAAAAATGCATGTTTTTATTGGTACTGAAAAATGAGAACTGAAGCAGTACTAAAGGCGAAACAGTTGGACACAAATCTGGGAGTGCTAAGTAGGTAGCAGCTATAGAAGAGAGATGCTTTAGCTGCCTCTGATGTGCTGAAAAAGATCAGGGATAGTCCAGTGTTTGACCAATGAAGAGTTCTGTTTCATTTTCTGAACATGGGCCAAGCGTGCTACAGTCCCACATATAGCAATGTAAATACCTGTAAAAATGTAAAAAAAAAGCAAAACAAACTCATCGAACTGAGGCACTACACTGATGGGAAAACAAAGAAAGACAGAGTCCTCTAATCCAGCTGTTATGCTCTATTTGCCAGGGAAAAGTAGCAGGTTCTGTTTCTGACAGTTCTTACTGAAAATTTAAGCAACTTCAGCTTGTGATTCCACCTGGCAAGATAAAAAGCTGAGTTATGCTATCAGCAATAACAGATAAGCAACATTGTTCTGCAGTCAGATACTGTATGCCAAGGCAGAAAACAAGCACAAGATGACTGGGAACAGGGAGAAGTTTTAAACTGCTTGGAAGGACATGGATAATCAGCAGTCAGTTTCCTAATGCTTCCACTGGGCCATTGGTGAAAACCCTAAACGCTTCCATTGGAAATCAGCTGCACGACAAAACAGTCTCATTAGCAGGCAGTCATTAATTTTATACTAGTTTATTTATTTATTTATTATTAATTTCATATTCATTGTACGGTTACTTTAATTTCACAACTGAATATTTCCCATGATATCCACAGCAAGTTTATCACGTGAAATTTTTTTTTATTCCTATCATTTCCAATTCTGCTTCAGAGATAGGTGAATCACAAGGCTTTCGGGTTTCAAATTTTCTTCCTATAAAAAAGCCTACTGAGGTGGTCACTGGGGAGTGAGATGAAAATTCAGCTCCTCTAACTAGTGTCACTAATGGGTGGATCCTGCCTTCAGTCCCTGCTTTCTAGACATACTTCACACCCACGTTAGAACAACTTCACGCACTCAACTACGCAATGAGAATTACCCCTGCTGAGAATGCTGCATGACCACAGAGGAATGGGAAGTATGAGTCTCTTTTCATGCTCAGTTTGGTAATCTGCTACTGAACAGCAGCATTTGCCACAGGAAAAAATTCTTTATAGTAACAAATCGTTCTGATTTCTGGGAAACTAGTGGAAAAATCTGCCATCAAAAGAGACAATATATCATATACTCTCATGTGAGTACTCACCCTTTGATTTTGCAACATTGCATAAACGTGGCATAAAAACAGCCACTGAGTAATATATTCAGATATACTCCAGATAATTCCCAAAAGCTGGATTTCATCTGACAGCTTTAGTACAATATTTCTAGGAAAACATGTTGAATCATATATGAAAAAAAATATTTTTGTCTGCCAAAATTTATACATATGTCCAGATTGTACAAGGATGTGCATGTAAAATTCCATATTAAAAGAAATTTTCATTCTCTGAGGAAAAGAAATCAACAGAACTCATAATTCAGCAGTCGTCTAACAAAAATAACAAAACTAAATAGAATCTTAAACTCCTGAGTGACAGAAATAGTGACTTCCATGACGTGAAAGTTCTGAGGAAGCTGGACAGACACTGTTTCCCATTCATGTGAAAACAAGAAAAAATTGCAGATGTGAAAAATTCTATTTTCCCCTTCACCTCATCCTCCCTTCTGTGGAATATGGAATCAACCCCAACTGTAAGCTAACGACCATATCTGAACCTTCATCCACCTGAGCAGAATGCTCAGTATACTGCTGGACAGAAACAACTTTACCAGCTTCCATTCAGAAACTGAGGGGCTTATTTGAGTTTTACACACTTTTTTCAAGTCGTGGCACGTGAAGACGTTTAATAACTTGAAGGGCTCCAGGGTGAAAAATGATAATGCACAGAAGTGAAAGAAAATTATTGATGATGTTAAATGCTCAATTTATATTAACTTCAGAGGTTGCTGAATTAAGACCATCTTCTTCATTGTGTTTTAAGATGGACTTGTCAACTGGAAGGTAAATGCTGGAGTCAACTTTTCAGGAATATATGTACTCAGCAGATAATTACTTTGACAGCTAACATCTGGGCTGAGTGTATAAAAAGGCAGGTTAGTAAACTGGATTGTGCCAAAAGAGGTTATGAGTACAAATGATGCTTTGTGACCATTTGGAAATGACTGAGTTCATGTTTTAATCAACTGTAAGAGGTAACTGTGTACAAAGTGTATATTATTGCATTTCAGTGAGGCAGGTTGCTGCCTTCTGTTTCCCAGAGGAACATGTGGTTATCAATAATCCTGAAAACTGACAGAAACGGGAAACAGCAGTAAACACATAGCCCTGTTCTACTTCTAATGCAGACTGCAAAATACTTGCAAGGGCGCTAGCCAACAAAAAGAGCTTCCAGCTTCAGATTTCATACACAGAAATCAGAGCAGTAAAGCTAGTAAAACTGTGACATCTGAACATTTACATCAATTTCTATTGCTCAATTACTATTGCAAATCAGAGTTGAGAGCTTCAGAAAAGGAGTATTTAAAAAAAAATTAAAAATCATCGGTATATTTTATTAGAAAAATCTTATCACTTTTCTTTTTTTTCTTTAGACTTTAGATAATGTGGGATTCTTCATTTAGAAGAAAATTCACAGTTATTTCAGATAGTGAGGTGCCAGCACAGTTTGTCAGTTATCATGGAATCAGAGAATGGTTTGGGTTGGAAGGGACATTTTAAGATCAGTAGTTCCAACCCTCTGCTATATGCAGGGACATCTCCCTCTAGGCCAGGTTGCTCAGAGCCCTATCCAGCCTGGCCTTGAGCACCAGGGAGTGGGCATGTCAGCACAACAAAAACTGAGCCACAAGATCATATCATAATGTGTATGCCCCACCATATGGAGATAAGAGCACAAAAAGTATGTGCATCACTTGGAAGATAACAAGCAGAACTAAATTCTAAGTTTCATTGAGTATCTTTGTCCATCAGATCATACTAAACAAAATGTACAACTTGAGCCACACTGGAGCCAAAAGGAATTTTAAGATAATGGCAGATAACTAGTGTAAGGAAAAGTTGGGAAAGTTCATTTGGTTTACTTTGATACTATCCAGAAAATCATCACAAACAGAAAATACAAGCTACAGAAAACACATGTTTTTGAACAAGGATTTTCCACTTGAATTATTATTCTGCAATATCCTGAGGGTTCCTCTGTAGTAAATACATCTGTACCCATTTCTAGGGCATTTTTCAAAAATCTGTCTTTTGTTTGCACACTGCTGAATGATACGAAATTTAAGATGAGAGTATGAGCATATCTGAAAATGTTATCATGGTCATGAAAGAAGACAAGCTTACATATACACAAAAATTACTCAGTGAAAATATGGGACCTGTGTAAATGGGTTCAGAATTATTTTGTAGCTGATCATAACTGTTATCTTTGTCATCCATACTTTCCTTACCTTTTCACCCCATACAGTTTAACAGAACTGAGTTTAGTTTCTGTCATGCTCTTGAAGTTTAATATGTAAGAAGCCCTATCTACTTTGTGTTGCTTGGATTATGTAAGACCATCTGGATCCCAGCCTTTTCATGTCTCAAAGTCAGTCCACAGACTAATTACTCTGAGGCAATTCACATCTAGAGACTAAGATGTCAGGGCTTGCAGGCTCCTTTCTTAGGGGTTGATTTCTTAAAATGGCAGGTTCAAAATACCTCCAGTGCCATCTTTTTGACTAGTTCCTCTAAAATGGTCTTCATATAGGAACAGCAAGCAACATGCAGCAATTGCTTTAGCAGCTCTGCAGTCTTCTCTCTCAAGGTTTAGTGGGCATGGTGACGGTAGCTTAATGATTGAACTAGGAGACCTGAGTGATCTCTTCCAACCTTAATGATTCTATGATTCTAAAGACCCAGAAAAAAACATAGCATCCATAGCATAAAGGAGAGTGCCTGTGCTGTCATTACCATCTGGCAAACCCCAGAGGCAACAGCTGCCTAGTTGGACCAGGATTCTATGTGCATGATTTAGCCTGTAGTCCTCTGTTTCTCTGCAGCCCAAGCAGCCAGCCCAGATCCAGACACAGCCTTACTGAACACAGCATTGCCCTGCAGCACTCAGGGCTCTGTCCTCCCAGCCACCTCTGGCACAATGATTTACCTCATTGTGTTTGTATGGGCAACATATAAGCCCATTGTTCTTGTATGTTTGCGTAGTCCTTTCCCAAACTCATGAACTTCCTGTAATCAATTAATTAAATTTTTGTTTCATTTAATTTGTGGTTTTGTGTTTTGACTCTAGGAAACACAACATGGAGTTTGAGGCCTCTGAGGGGTTGAAGCTAAAGGCAACAGTAAGTTAATTTTCTTCCTTCCATCTCGTCTATTTGCTCCAGCATATAGACGAGCTGCCTAATATGGCTTATCCTCAACTGCTGCTTTTCTAAGGACTGCTCCAAACTGACTCCACAGAAAGGGAGGAGTTTCCTTCAAAAACAAATTCAATGCAGCTGAAATGGCAGGATCAAGCTAGAGTCAAAATTTTTAGGAGTCCTTTACTATGCACAAAAGAACATTTTCTGATTTTCACATTTTAAGGTGGACTATCTAAATAATAGCCAAGTTGGAAGACAAGAAATATATTTTGGGTATTTAAGTGTAAGAATTCCTCCATACTGTAATTATTTCATGACTGCTTTGCATCTTTGTGAAGTTACATTCATGCTGTTGCTCGAGAAGTAAAAGCCACAGCCTACGGAAAAAGCAAATCAAGTACATCAAGAAGCAAAAATTAAGAAGGAAAAAAATCACTTCTGTAAAATACGCCAGTACTGCACTCCAGTGCCCCCTTATTGTGTAACTGGTACAAAAACATCTTCTTCCAAACACTGCATTATTCTCACACAGAAAATGGACTCTTTCCAATGGTTAAATCAAGACTGAATCTTCAACATGTAATCAGGCAAGCGCATGTTCTACGTACATTCTAGGACAGAAATGGAACCAGGAATACAAAATCTGCTGCCCATTAGTACTCATAGGGCAATGGGTCCAGTTGTCAGCCTGTTATCCCTTCAGTTGTCCCTCACTGCCAGGATGGAGCTGCACTTCTGAATCTGACAGTCTAAAGTGTTCAGGCATTCTTTAAAAATATCACCCCCTTACCTCATCTCACATTGTGAGATTAATTTTATAATCTGGAGATGATGAACATCTGCAGAAAACATTGATTCCAAATGAAAAACAAGACTGAAACAGTGTCTCCTGTTTAGCATCCAAAATAGTTCAGGCTGAAGTTAAGAACCCTGAAAAAATAGGCCCTTCTTCAAACATTTGGCCTAAGAATCAATGTTTCTTGGTTTTCAAAATACTATCCCATTTCTGAAAGTATTTTACAACCTTTAGTTGGAAGGCTCTGTATAAACAAAATATGTATATTATTAAATAGACAAGAAAGAAAAGCAGTTTCACTCAAAGATGAGAAATTATCTAAAAGAGCCTAGAGATAAGGAAAAGGTTTAAAGGAAGAATTTACATATGTTTACCAGGAAACTACAGTAATTCAAATATATATATGCTAGTAAACTCAAAACATATGATAAAACAGGAAAATACACTTTTCAATGTGCTCATGTGATGCAAAGCTGAGGGAAATTTATTGGAAGGCATTACTTGGGCAGGCTACAGAAAATATACACATCTTACTAGACCTAATCTGAAGGCAACAGTTCAACTCTCTATATACTGTCACTCAGAAATATGTATAGGGCATGTAATAGTTACAGGATACACTATTTACCCTGGCACAAATAAAACTGGAGAGGCATCACTGTGGATTTATACCAGAATAACAACTCTTTCTATGCTCATTGCTTCAGAACAGATGGAAGTTATTGACTCACCTAAATTGCTTCTCTACTTTCACACTGTGTTACACCAAAGATTGTACTGCTGCTTTTCTAGGGAGAGAACACGTTGCAGTGTGCAATAGCATTCTAAGTGGAATGATTGGGTCGTTTGCAATTCAGGTGTTAGCAGTTAACTTTTATGCTCTTTATGAAAGTTTCCAAGCAAATGAAAAAAGAAAAAAGTAATTATTTTTCATGAGGCTTTTCTTCAGCACTGGGGTTCCTCAAGTCAAATGAATTTTAAACCAGAATCATTGCCATAAAGAATAAGAGCTGAGCTCAGTATAGGCCAAAGTGTAATGAATGAATACAAGATCTGGCAAATGTTGTGGGCCTTGTTTGCATCAGTTTGTAGAGGTACACAACTTGTTTCAGTGAGTCACAAGCTTTGTAGTGAATTTTCACAAAATGGACAAGAGTAACTAGTGAAAGGTTAAGATGATTTAGAGAATATATTTGCAGTTTACAGTTGACTGGTTTGTAGTTGTTACAGGTCAGGCATAATCGGGGAAGGGCAGTGGAGAATGTCTAAGAGAGTTTCTCCTTTGGTAGCACTCTTAGAACAGGAATCAAATTAATTGGAGCTGAAAGGAGCCATATTTTCCATCTATAATTATAGGGTCTGCAGGGAGCAGAAATTGCTCACGTGAGAGGAAGTGTCTGATACAAGGAAAGAGATGGTTAGAAAAAGAAAATGACAAAATGACAAGATTTGAAATGCAACACAGGAAGGCCTGGGAAGAGAAAGGAAGGGATGGGACAATTCTTCTTTGGACAGGAAGTTGTTCAATTGCATGACCAAGACCACACAGAGTAGGATAAATGAGCTGGAAAGATTGTGCTTCAGAAGACAAATGATAAGGGGCAGAGTAGCACTTCTGGAGGACTAGACTCCAATTAAAAGTTTAAAAGTTTGAGGAAACAAACTCAGGGAAATACATACCCATTTGATGTATTTTTTCATACTAAGGACAGACATCTGTGTGTAATTTATGCTGCAGTTCTTTACAGTGAGCTATAATCAGGAAGGCTGATACCTTAGTGGCGAGCTTCAAAGTTGGTACTTTAATTTACAGACAAATCTCAGATGACAAACAGGTTTTAGTGTAGGACCATAGAATCTCATATTTATGAAAACCAACCTTGGGAGGTAAAACTGAACCGAACACTTTGGAGCTTTCAGAGCAACCTGGACTAGTAGGTGGGCTGAGTCCCATCACAAGAGATCAGTGAGGGCCCAGCCAACAAGAACTAAGCAGTAAGGACAGACACAAGACACTCATTCTTTCTGCAGCAATTTAACCATTTAGGGCCTTCTACTCCATATGGCCATGAGAATAACTATGATAAAGACTTCTGAGAAATATGGTTATATTACTAGTATTGCTCATTGGCTGCTGGCCATCATCACAGTGGAAGTCAACCACAAGTGCTGCTGTGGTTACCTCCATGTCATGTTTGGTTTTAAAATTTGCTTCTGTGTTCTACCTTCTGATTCAGTTTTACAGCACTTTCCTAGAAGAAACTTTATTCTTGGTGCCTGTCCTATCATTACTAGAAATAGCTGTGCCTCTTATTTGTGTTTTCAGTTTCCTTGTATTTTTCAGTTTTTCTTTGTCCTGATTCATTTACCTTCTTATCCCTTATACTCAGTGCTGCCAAGCATCTTTGCTTGTTGTTGGATAAATAAGCAGAACCAGATGCCAAACAAGGCTCATGGGGACCTGGGAAGCTCAGCCGCTTCCCTCTAACCCTGAACAAGTCACTTGACACACACAGTTCCCTTCATAATAGAGCTGGAGTTTTGTTACGTTTTGGAAACTAAGCAAAATTTCTTCATCTGCATCCCTAGGCCACTTCCATTACATGACCTATTTGAGTGATCGAAACTGAAGTTAAAAAAAAAATTCAAGAAATATATCTGCCCAATTGAGAATTTCTATTAAAAAATGAAAGTCCTTTACTAATGTTTCAAGCACACCTGCTACAATAGAGTTGGAAATACCTTCTGATCTAAACCCAAAGGTGCAGTTGTCCTGTCAAACAGTAAGGCAGTTTTTGTTTGTTTTCATTAAAAAAAATAAATTCTACATATATATTACAGTTAGCAACATGATGCACTTTTTCTTAAGTGTTTTATATTGATATAGCAAGGAGGCATTTTAGAAAACTCCCATTTAGCTGAAAGAGAAAAGCAGTCTCATTTCCTTTTCTGCCGAAGGGGACTGATGAGTGGTTATGCTGAAAACACCAATAAATCTTAAGTTCTTTCTTTCCAGTTCCTCATGTTTTGTTTCCCTGAGGTTCTGCTTGTGCAGTATAAGTAGAGTGCATGGGTCCTTAAACAACTCTAAATGCTTTTAGGGTTTGAATCTGGGAGTAATCATTTTTGGCCTCCTTCCCTCAAACAATTTATTGTAAACACAGTGAAAAGGTTGTATGCCATTCCTTCCTTTAGTGAGACTGTTTACAAAGATTGCTGTTAATTTATAGTGGCAAAGTATTTCCCTTTTATTCTTCCATAACTCTAAACTCTAGAAAAAATTGAACACACTACAGAAAATAATGGTTTAATCTACTGCAATTTACAACACAGCTAAATTATTGCAGCTTGAGGAAATCCCTTGCATTTCTGCCCCAAGGTCTCCTGAATCCATTCCCAATTCCTTCCAAATGAAGCATTCAAACCACTTTGATGGGACTCGATGGTTTCTGTGGTGATATGAAATGGGAAGATACGATACAGAAACAATTGACAATTCAGAAATGTGAAATGAGCCTTGGTTGGGAGGTATGAATAAAAAATATTCTCTTGGATAGACTGGGGCTCCTCACACACTCATTTTTCCTTTTGCCTTTCTAAGGAAATATCAGGCACCAGCTTGGGCAAGACTTTTCTCAGATGTTTGGTGAGCGCATGCTTGTTTCATCTGTATGCCTTGGGTTCACTGAACACCTCAGCCTGGTTTACTCCTATGGGCTGCTTTCATGATCCTTCTCCTTTTCTTAGAAAAAACTTCTTAGGGTGGTGAGGCAATGGCACAGACTGCCCAGGAAGATGGTGGAATCACCATCCCTGGGAGTGTTGAATAGACTAAGAGATGTGGCAGTGAGGGACATAGTGAATGGGCATAGTGGAGTAGGGGTAATGGTTGGACTAGATGATCACAGAGATCTTTTTCAACCCCGATAATTCTATGATTCTCTGAGTTTCATTGCCCCATCAGCAGCTAAACACTTGGCACTGTCTGAAGAAAACTCAGAGGCCAGAGACCCAGCAGCAGTCAGAAACAAGACGTATCCCATCCCGCAACCAGGGCTCAGAAATATAAACTACCACATCCTTCCCCCGGGGATACACACAGCAGCCATGTACACAATAAGCATCACCTACTCTCCCAGGCTCCCTTCTGCTTCAGGAGTATGCATGAGAGGCTGGTTTTGGGCATGCCTGAAGCGACAGAGCTTCATGACTAGTTTTGCTTCACAATGTTTAATCACATAACATGTTTTTGTTTATAGTCACAAAGTTTACAATTGCACCATATGGAGCAGATTTTGTTTTACTTCAGTTTATCATCAGAAATCAGCTTCTCGGCACTGAGCCCAGCTGATTTCATATTCTGTTGGTTTAAGGGAAGTAGAGTAGGATTGTCTGTCTGTATATTCAAGCTCTTTAATTGACATAAACAAACAGAAAAACACTGTCTATCGTGAGTGGTTGTTTACTCAGCTCTGCAGAATGGCAAAGCATATCACTATAAAAACTACACTATAAAAATAAGCTGAATTAGTCATAGTTGCAATTGTTCTGAAAAGTCCTGCAACACTTAAACGATACGATACAGAGTTATCTTTATTTAAGCAGAATTCAAAGCATGAATGATTGAAAAATATCAGATAAATTGTTATGGTGGCTGTGTAAATGCAAAATCCATCAGGGCCTGTGAAAGAAGCTTTTTTAATCCAGAGTCAAAATGAATTTATCGATCTTCTCTTAAGGTAAAAACGATACCATATAACTCGCAAATGATCTTCTCGCTCCAAAAGCATTAACTACCTACATCAGCTTGCAGCAGCTTCACTGGATGTCTCAGCTTCCATCACAGTTGAGGCCAGGAATTTTGGATGTAGATACACAACAGAGGAACGTATTTGTTTCTTTCTCCATCATGAGAAAAAGCATTCTTCCTTCGCTCACTGATTGAACAGCACAACTTAAGGGAATTTTTAGCAGCTTTAAAAGAGCACATGGCAAATATTTTCTTCTCAATTATTTCAGATAGTATTTGCTAAAAGTCAAGTGGATTGGGTCTTCCGGGAAGGATTCAGGGACAGATTTACTTGGAAGAGTGTGGTGTTATGGTACTGGTCCAGACAGCACCCAAGTACTTGATGGATCTGCAACCTCAAGCTGGGAGCTATGATTCCCTGTACAGTGCATGGAAAAAAGTAGACTCTTGAGACTGGAACCTAAGAAATTTAAGGAGAAAGCAAGGGATTAGTCTGACCTACCTAGTATGAAATGCTGGAGAGGGAGATGAAAGAGAGAGAGGAATGGATGCTTAATGGTTTATAATGGGAAATACCTCCCTCCCTGTAGTACCCAGCATCAGAACAACTACCCTGGAGCAAGGTACAAGTACTCTTCTACTTCTCCAAGATCTATTTCAGCCATATTTTCTCTGTATGAGGAACTGCATTCAGATTGCTGTGTTGACAGATTTAAATTTCCTTATTTGTTTCTAAATACCTGGATGGCCCCATGCACACTGCTTTGTAACTGTTCTGTTGGCTGGGGTGGGACATGGCACGTACAAAGCATTGTTGTACGTTGGCCTTTGACATGGTCCCCCACCACATCCTCATCTCCAAATTGGAGGGCAGTGGATTTGATGGGTGGACGACCCGATGGATAAGCAATTGGTTGAAAGGCCGCAGACAGAGGGTGGTGGTCAATGGCTCTATGTCCAGGTGGAGGCCGGTAACAAGTGGTGTCCCCCAGGGGTCTGTCTTGGGACCGGTGCTCTTTAACATCTTTATTAATGACATCGATGAGGGAATTGAGTGCACCCTCAGCAAGTTTGCTGACGACACCAAGCTGAGTGGTGCGGTTGATACGGTGGAAGGAAGGGATGCCATTCAGAGGGACCTCGACAGGCTGGAGGGCTGGGCTCGGGTGAACCTGATGAGGTTCAACACGGCAAAGTGCAAGGTTTTGCATTTGGGCCGGAGGAACCCCAGGCACCTGTACAGGCTGGGAGGAGTGGTCCTTGAGAGCAGCTCGGCAGAGAAGGACCTGGGGGTCCTGATGGACGAGAAACTGAACATGAGCCAGCAGTGCGCTCTGGCAGCTCGAAAGGCAAATGGGATCCTGGGCTCCATCAGGAGAGGGGTGGTCAGCAGGGACAGGGAGGTGATTGTCCCTCTCTACTCGGCTCTTGTGAGGCCCCATCTGGAGTACTGTGTCCAGGTGTGGAGCCCTCAGTACAAGAAAGACATTGAGATTTTGGAAAGGGTCCAGAGGAGGGCGACTAAGATGATCAGGGGGCTGGAGCACCTCCCCTATGAGGACAGGCTGAGGGAGTTGGGCTTGTTCAGCCTGGAGAAGAGAAGGCTGCGGGGTGACCTCATTGCAGCCTATCAATACCTGAAGGGAACCTACACCCAGGAGGGGAGTAAACTCTTCAAAAGGGCTGACAATAGCAGGACTAGGGGAAATGGATCCAAGTTGAAGGAGGGAAGATTTAGGTTGGATGTTAGGGGGAAGTTCTTTACAAGGAGAGTGGTTAGGCCCTGGAACGGGCTGCCCAGGGAGGTTGTGGATGCCCCGTCCTTGGACGTGTTTAAGGCCAGGTTGGACGGGGTCCTGGGCAACCTGATCTAAATGTGTATGTTTGGTGGCCCTGCTAGGCAGGGGGGTTGGAACTACATGATCCTTGGGGTCCCTTCCAACCCGGGAGATTCTGTGATTCTGTGTGATTCTGTTGTATCCATTGTCTTTCTGAAGGTTCCCCACCAAAGACTATGAGTTGTGATTCAGCTTCTCTTTTCTGTTCTGGTTTGAAGCCTCCTAATAGCACAGCGATTGCACAGAACTTACTGCTCACTGACAAATGGCAAATGTGAAAGAACACATTGACCGTAAGGTTGTGTTGGTGTGACTGATCACTACAAAGATTTCAAAAATTGCTGTAAAAATAAGCTGTCTTTTCTGAAGTTGTTTGTAAATAGCTGTCTTTTCTTCCAAGGCAGGCTAGTGATTTTCGAAGATGTAAACTTTTTAGCCTAACTCCCTGATTATCTCATCAGTGTTAAAATAATTGTAATAGTATAATAGTAGTTAATGATTTACTCCTTTTTATTCTTTCAGAGTATAAGGAAAATAAAAGCTAGGTGAATTCCTGCAGAACTCTGATGAGTTATAGTAATTCAGGTGGAAAATGTATTTTTTTCTTTATTTCTTTCTTTTAAATAAAGAAAATTATTTACTTGCTATAAAGAACCCAAATTCAACTCACAAAGTCAACAGTATTTGACCATGTTCATCTATAAAACTAACAATAATATACTATTTAGATGTCATGAGGAAATACTCAGATTTCAAGTATATAATGCCTCTTTTAAAGAATGTAACGGAAAGAGGTTTGAAACCAAGAGTATTTAATAAAGTTCCAAGTAATATCAAATGTTATGTCACAGCACTTTCCTTTAATTTCTATCCCTGTTGTGAATAAAATTACAATTTTAGTTTCCCCACCTACTGCTTTTTTTTCCTGATTTTTAAAGGCATGAATGGTTTAAGAAATAAAATGGAATGTCCAAGAACTGTACAAGAATATTACAAAATAATTTTCATCTTTTTTGATGGTCAGCTGCTATTCACAGATCTGCCATTGTATTCTTAGAAGTACTAACTTAACAAGAAATACAGGTAGGGACCATTTCCATTCTGTTTTCTAGGGGAAGGAGATCTACACCATGTTTTCCTAAATACAATGTGAATAGCTCTAGAGAAAAAATGGACAAGATTGACCTTTTCTGCAACAAAGAACAGTATTTTATTAGCTGAAAAACAGCTATTTCAGGAGATGATATGGTCTACATTCTTTTCAATAAGAATGCCCACTGATCCAATGCTGAAATTCCATGTTATCAGGGAAATAAAATAGGTACATGAGCTCCACATCAGTTTCACTAGAATGCACTTCCATCCATGTACAGGGATTTATTTATGAAACAAAATATCTGTGGCCAAAATTGTTGTTGCTATGTATTAAGTAATATTTCATACTAACTAAAGACCAGTGTGCTGAAAATATATGGTTATTGTAGGCTAAATGTACAATTTTATTTTCCCACTAATCCCTACCCAGACCGATACATTTTTGTGTTCTGTCTTGTTTTTCAATTTTGAGCATTGTGATGTGGTATCACACATGGTACTTTTCAGTATATCAGGTGAAATATCACTTTTAGAAATGGAATGTGTCTGGTGGTAGAGATATGAAATGTAGCAATCGCTTTAGGGAGGGCCTTTTGAAGATGAGGACAGCCACCCATAATTTGAAATCAGCCTCATATCTTTAAATCACCCTCAGAAATATAAGCCAAAGAATGATCAGTAATAAGAGTGTTTGTTTTATGAGACACATTTTCAAAATCTATCTGACCACCCAAATTTAAATGTTTCTTTTTAAAAAAGCATTCTGCTTTACATGTAATTCTATTATTTCACATACAGTGTGATTGACATTTTAATCACAGTTTGGATATCCCTTTTTAGATATCAGATCTTTAAAAAAAATAGTCTTCATACCATTTTTTTCTTTGATAAATTTATTGTTGGCCTCAACAGTGATTTACATCTTGTCTTGATTCAGATGTGCACTATTCAGCTTTAAGTATTCATCCAAGTAATTTCATCATATCCAGTCTATAATTTAAATGGGCAAAGTGTAGTGCAGCAAGAAACCCTAAATGCCGTCAGAAGTGTCCCAAGGAGGCGACTGAGTCACGGAGCATCAAAGTAAAGTCAGCACTCATACCAATACTACATTAGCTTCTCAAACAAATTAAATCCCTGTACATTTCAGCAATTGAAACAGCATTTTTATAAAGCGTACCCTGGGTGAGTTTAAACTAATAAACAGTAATTCGTCATATACAATAAACAAATCAAACAACTAAATACCCAAACCAAACCACTGAGGCTCAGAGGCAATTTTATATATACATGGGCTAGTGAATACAATAGCAATCAGAATGTGCTTTCTATGAAATACCATGGAATTTCTTCCCAAAAATAAATCATAGAAGGGAACTTGCAGCACTAAAAGGATTATGAAAAAATCATTTAAAATCTATACAAGACAAATAGGATTTCAAATATTCCTTGAAAACATTACAGAGGTGAAGTCCAGCCTTTCTTTTCTACTACCATCAATTCAGAGCTACCAAAAAAAAAAAACCACAACAAACCACCATCACTTCTGTCTCATCTGCTTTTCTCTGTGTACAAATCTCTCCATATTGTTGCTATTCACACAAGGAAAAGCTTATTTTGAAAAGTACAGTTTCTCTGCCAGTTGTGGTTTTCCACCCTCTCACAGCTTCAGCCAATTTCTACATATTCCTAATACATCACCCAAAAGGGAAGAAGCTGAATATTATTATTACGGAAAATGTTTTCAAGACACAAACACCCCTAAAACTTGTGCACAGCTTCTTTAATGATGCCAAAAACAAGAGCATGGACACCTTCAGGCACATTTTCTTCTCACAAGATAAACAAGCCTGTGCTGCTCTCATTTCTCATGATGATGTGAGGTCTGCTGTAGAAATCTACTCTCTTCTTATCATGAAAATATTCTGCAGTGTAACACAATTCTCAAAAATCACAAAGCCCAGATTTTTGATGCCTAACAGATTTTAAAGTTAGAAATTTAGGTTATGGCATTCCATTATTATGTTAAATTGTGCTAAATAATTTTAAAAGCCAAGTATTTTTTTCAGGCTGCATGACTGTTGGCTTTATGTGTCAGCACTGGTTTGTTTGTTTAGTGAAAGAGGGAGTGAAAATAGGTGAGAAATAATTTTCAGACATTACCAGCTTTGGTCTCAGCATGTAACTTGAACAAAGCAGGGGAGCAGATAGCCATTTAGCATACTTAAGCCATCGTGGGTTGCACTAAAATAGTTGAACTCTCATGGAGCAGGCAGAACTGCACCTGGTTGGCAGCCGTAGATGGGTCGATATGAAATCGATGGCACGTGGTAAATTGTAGGCTCCTATGGGGCACATGTGTTAAATATTAGCCCTGAGAGGCTTGTTAAGAGTGTTATAGACCTAAAGAGCCCCTTAAAATACTGGGCTTTTATATTCATTGACTTTTGCAAGTACCACAGATTGCATCTTGACCAGTCCTGTCCTGGGGATATAAACATGAGCAGCAAAGAAGAAAAAGAGAAAATTTTCATTTAAGCCATCCATACTTAAATACATCTATTATATCTTTTATTTCATATATTACTGTTTTTATCGCAGTGTTCTAAGGGCTGAACTTTTAAACATGACATAATGTAGATATTAAATACTTTGACCACAGAAGTATTACAAATTTAGGGAAGATGCTTCATGGAAACTAAGTAAAATGAGGTCTGATGACCGGGGAAAGGATGCCAATAAAAAGAGGATGACTGATAGAGCAGACAGAGCCCATGAACTTTAGTCTGAGTTCCTTCTAGGGACAGGGAAAAAAAAAAACAACCATGATTTTTTTAATAATGATTCCCCATGGCATATTCTCTAGCAAATTATACAGGAAGAGATCAAAAGAAGTATATCTGTGTGAAGTTTGTGTCAGAAAAATATCAATAATTTAGTGCAGTGTAGACATGGCAAAAGGTCCTCTGAGTTAAAAAGGTGCATATTCAATGGGAATGCAGTGCTTCTGTTTTCCTGAATAATGGACTGAATTAAGCAAATGCTCCTCTTCCACTGTCTGCTATGGTTTGATGAGTTTAGCCTATAGACAATTCATCTTAAATGAGGCAAATTCGGTACACAGGTATACCACTTAAAATCATGATGTAGATTGATTTTCACTGTGGTTTATTGTTGTGTTTTAGTTCTGCGTTTTTTCTTTCTCTGTGAGTTACGGTTTTATATCTACAACATTTCAACTTGTAGAAGATATGATTGTCTTCAGGTCACCTTTCACACAAACCTAAGTTAAAGACTGAAAAAGGCACAGTCTAGTTCTTGATTGCTTCTGCAAGCAAACTCCTTGGGAAAAGCCATCATAGGTATGAAGAACAGTATTGCATGGTATCTTCATATTCCTCACATGTCCACACTAAAGAGATCTGCCACTTTTTCTGATATATAAAAGCAACAGAACATTCAATATAAACAAATAAGGTGTAAGAAGAGGAGGACCCAGAGATCCTTTACTGTTTTCCAAAATTTTACCTCGTGCAGGGAACATTTGTCCAAGTAAATCACCAGTCAGCATGTTTGATATGGTCAGCGTTTTTCACATAACTGGAATCAAGAGCGAAGCTACAACACTGAAGTGACTGCCCACAAGAAGTGGGTAGCATCTCTTCAAGGAATTGAAGCAGAACATTTTCTTCTGCAAACGAGGTGTGGATTCTTCAGTACTGCATAATAGCTGAACAAAGCTTTTCTTCATAATGAACTATTCATTCAGATTTCACAATGTCTCATCACTTCAGCCACAGTTGGTGACCGTGCCAAGAGAACTTCTCACATATAATTTCCAATGTTTTCTTTCCAGTTACTCAAGAGGGAGGAAGGGGTCAGAGCGTGGAAACAGAGCTGTAGTTCCTAGTGAAGATTTTACAGTGAGTCTCTTTTGGCATAAAAGCGGTGCTCAGAACTTCACTGTTGGAACATTAGTGAGAATTCTGCTCATAAAAACACTTTGGCCCTGTTATTAGTGGTCCTGCCAGAGTTTGGACGTTATCATCATGTATTATAATAGTGCTTCTTGTAACACCAAACGTAAACACTAGCACTTTGTGTGTATGTAAGAACAAACTGTGCCATACCAAAGGTCCTCCAAGATTGCTATCTTGACCCCCACAGTGGCCGAAACAAAAGGGACATGACAAGTTTAAAATGATCAGCCTTTTGGAAGACTCCTTCAGTTCCCAGCAATTAGGGGCTTTTTCACACCCTGGGCAAAACATTTCAGCCAGACCCCTCTGTGAACAGCCTCAGGGACTACTTTTAAAGTCATTTCTGCTTTTGAATCCACACTTCCAAATCTTATTTATACAATAAGTAGAAGACAAGAACAAAAGAATGACAGCTTTGCACATTTTTTAAGTAAGTATCAGATGTAATTTTGCTGCATGAAGAAAGTTGTTGCCAATCAAATTGTTTAAATTTCTATTCTGTTTCAGTGTCTACTACATGATTTCTAAATGCTGGCTACGCAGCATTTTCTGAGATGAACTGCTCAGCAGAAGGAAAAAATATACTACTTCATGTCTGCTTGAAACATTAGTTAGTATTTTGCTTCTGGCTAAAGCAAATCCTCCTCTGCCAACTTTTAGTGTATGTTTTACCTATTAAAATCACAGCCTCAAAACATCAATTTGTAAAACCAAAAGTATGGCTGTAAGCACAGAGATTATTTCTGTGATGAAGAACTAGTAGTCAGTATCCATGTAATAAAAGAAATACTCCTTTTACAGGAATTTTGTTCCTCTTTGCAGCAAATGTTAGAGGCAGGTGTGGATATAGCAACCATGAGATTGCTGAGTGAAGGAACTTACAAGAGGAAATAAGGAGTCTTCACTAGTAGGAAGAATTTCGAAACACTGATAACCATGACTTCAAGGGAGGAGAGGATTCATTAAGTGCATAATTAAGTTTAAACTCACATTCAGAGTCCTTTATCTCTTCTGCTTTGCCTCTTTTTTTCTTGTATCCTCTATTAATTCTGCCAGCTGAAAATGACAATATACAAAAATAAGGCTTTCAGTAGATGACATAAGCTTCTAGTCTGACAGTCTGCTCCTTTAGAAGTTGAATTTAAAATGAGTTGTCATCATTCAGACACTATACTATTTATCTCAGTGAGAAAACATTTTAAAATTCACTGCAGATCTCAAGAAATCAGACCTTGATTCTTCTGTCCAAACATGAAATGCATAGGGTAGCATGTCTGACAATCAGTTGATGGTCTAAAAGGCCATGCAAATTCCATGGGTCTGTGCCATATTTACCATACACTCTGTACATCTCAGGTCAAGACCTCATATATTGTAAAATCTTCAAATGGTCATTGGTGTTCATATTTAGCCATTTGAATCCACTGTTCTTTTGGTACAACTAAACTTAGGTGGATTTCTTGAACTAGAAAATAAAATTGCATTTTGTAAGAATTGTGAGAAACTTCAACTTCGACTGTATGAAACAAGTTCACACGCTGAAGAGGCTGGACATTAAATTCAGAGATAATTCTAATCCAGTGTCTCATTTTTTTCTTTTTCAGGGAAAAATGCCTTCAGAGTTGAAGTATAGATAATGCTGGATTCTAGAAGCCATCATGAACAGTAGATACATATTATGCCTGTCCTGCAGACATCATCATATGAATCTCAGAAAGAGATTCATAAACTCCAATCACTTGCTAGGGGAAGTCCCTTTGGACTACTACAGTCAAGAGAACAATGAGGTGAGGCACAATAATAGCCTTCAAAACTGAAAAAGATGGTCTGTAGAAAGGCACCACAATTTCATTACTTGAAGGGAGTGTATAAATAAAAGGGTTTTTACATGGCTCGTTAGTGACAGGATAAAGGGGAATGGTTTTAAACTGAGACAGGGAAGGTTTAGGTTAGATATTAGGAGGAAGTTTTTCACACAGAGGGTGGTGAGGCACTGGAACAGGTTGCCCAAGGAGGCTGTGGATGCCCCATCCCTGGAGGCATTCAAGGCCAGGCTGGATGTGGCTCTGGGCAGCCTGGTCTGCTGGTTGGCGATCCTGCACATAAAAGGGGAGTTGAAGCTAGATGATCACTGTGGTCCTTTTCAACCCAGGCCATTCTATGATTCTATGAATAAGTCCCCATTCCAGTGAGTGACTTGTTTAAATATGTCAAGTTGTTTCACTTCAGGCATAAGGAAAGGACTTTCTAGTAAAACAGGCCTTTAAGAACTGGAACAAATTGCTTAGGGATATTGTCAAAGATATTTTAGTGGATTTTTTAAAAAACAGCCCCAAATCTGCCAGTAATAATGTGCATATAGTTAATCCTGTCTTGGGATAAAAAGACATGTTAAAGGTTATTTCCACTTTGCTTTCTGTGATTCTGACCTAATAAGACTAATGATCATTTTGATCAGAACATATGTTTGTGCAGGCTTTTATCCAAGGACTCCAAAGTTCATCAATGGCAGATAGGATATGTAGACCTGAACTCAAAATGCCCTCAATAACGTAGAGAGGGTATTATGCCAAACAAATAAATAATATTTAAGCTAGCTTACTTTGTTGCCAGAAGTATATAAATAAAGAAAATGGATGTAAAAAATGAATATGTTTATTATTTTTGTGATTTACACATGTAGTGCATACACATTCATAAAATCAGAGAACAGTTTAGGTTGGAATGGATCTTTTTAATGTCATAGAGTTCCAGTCTCTCCCTGTCATGAGCAGTGACATCTTTCACTAGATCAAGTTACTCAAAATCCCATCTAACCTGGCTTTGAATGCTTCTAATGGTGGGGTAAATACAGCGTCACTGGGCAAACTGTCCTAGCATCTTCACAATGAAGAACTTCTTCCTCATATCTGATTTTTATTACCCTCCTTTAGTTAAAAACCATTATTCCTTATCCTGTCACTATACAACCCTGTAAAAAGTCTCTTCCTATCCTTCTTATAAGCCTCCTTTAAGTACTGAAAAGCTGCAAAAAAGATCTCCCTGGAGCCCTCTCCAGGCTAAACAATTCCAATTCTCATAGCTTTTCTTTGTAGGAGAGGTTTTCTGGGCTACAAGCATGTGCTGCCATTTCATATACAATGTTTCATCCAATGGTATCACAAGCTCTTCTCTGGGGGGCTGCTTTAAAATCCTTTCATGTCCCAGTCAGTACTGACTCTGATTGCCCTGAAGCACATTCATTTATTTTCACTTGGTCTTAATGAACTTCTTGAGGTTCAGGTAGGCCCACTTCTCAAAGCCCGCCTGGGTCCCTTTGGATGTTACCCCTTCCCTTTGTAGTATCAACTGCACTGTCCAGCTTGGTGCCATCTGCAAACTTGCTAAGGGTGCACTTAATCCTACTGTCTAAGTTATTAATAAAAATATTAAAAAGTGCTGGTCCCAGTGTGGATCCCTGAAGGACACTACTCATAACTGATCTCCACTTCAACATTGAGCTGTACTACTGGGGCCAGATTCCCTCAGGACTGCAGCCACACTTCTCCACTTGTTAAACTCAAGGAGCACTTCAGTGGGAAGTCCTACTTAATTCTCACTGGAACTGAAGCTCATCCTTAGTCTTCTAGTCTGAATATTGCACACTTGTCTGAAGGCCTTGAATATACATTTCTCTGAAATCAATGGGCCTTCACCTAGCTATAGATAGGGCAAGTGACTGCCATATCAACTGCAGACTGAGAGCATTTATACTGAGAGCATTGTCACCAGTGGTTCAGCAGAGAAATAAAATTACATACATGAAGAAAAATGTATTATGTATCTATCTTCAACCAAAATGAAACATGATATCCAAAAATTAGGTATTTTTCATGTAAAATGGATTTTAAGAACATAAGTGTTAAAGTGAAATCTCTTAACAAATCACCAGCAATTACCTGAAGCATTACCTCTTGGCTATTGAAGCATATTACACCATAAGCAGCTACAAACAGGTCTCTCCATTTTTTATTAACCTACTACTTTAAAACCAAAATTATGTTGCTTTCTTCCTCCATATGCACTGCCTGTAAGCATGCCATTAACATTCAGTTGCCAGAATACTAAATAATAGCTAACGGCACACTGGTGTCGAATTCATTAAGAGTGTTTATTTTTAAGTATCAGCACCAAGAGTGTTTAATGTATAATATGGCAGCCTTCATTACTGATAATAATAAGCAACATGTTTCCTTAAGATTTGATATATCTTCTTCACACAAGCAAAGCCAACATGTCTGCTGGGTGTTTGTTTGTCTTTCATTTTATGTCATTACAGAAGATCAAGATAACCACTCAGCAGTTATTATGTGATGTCAGTGCAAGCAACTTCCCTGCTCAGCTTTCTTTGACTTACTTTGAACATAATTACATAGCAAAAATAAAATGTGACCCTAAATAAATACAGAGAATCTGATGTCAACTGATTAGTGAACAGTGGGCACAGAGCAAGGGTCCAGTTGCTCCATTATTAGCACCTCCATTTCCTTATATTTAATTGTGGTCTTCACTCAGAAGATGAAGCTCTCAGATCCTTAAACATTAACAGAGTTTTTCAAGTGGAGAGTTACTTCAGACAGTGTAGTAACTGGACAGTCTGCACAAAGTATACATACTGTCATGGACTCATCTCTGAGAAACTCATTGAGGCCTCAGCTGAAGCTGATTTCCTAGGCTCTGTTCAGACTACATCAATAGAGAAAAACAGCTTTGGAAGACAGTTCAAACCTCCTCTCCTACACAGAGTTTCTCTCAGCTTCTCTCCCTGTTTAGGGAAGGGTACCAGGTTACTTGCTCAGCATGGAAACCTAACTTTGGGAGAGCACGGACATAAATGAGAAGACGCCCATTCCTGGATGACAAAGTCCACCATGATGATGTGACTGGGATTTCACTCTAAAACAGCCCCCCTTGAACATGTTGAGTGGCTCTTCTTTCTATTCCCAGCCTAACTCTCTTCTTTCCTTCTCCAAGCAATGTCATTAAAATTTTACTTGGAAGAAAAAATATCATTTATTTTGTAGTTATTATACCCAACTTCCTCTAAAGTTCCTCAGAGTATCTCATTGATACACAGAATCAATCTATCTGGCAGCAGTGTTTGATCTGTAGCTCACCAGGGCCAGTCCTGTTTAATATGTTTATTGATGATCCAGATGTGAGGATTCTGTTCGCAGATGACAAAAAGCTGCCTGAAGACAGGAAGAATCTACAGGGTGATCTAGATAGGCTGGATTGATGCGCTGAGACTAATTATATGAGGTTCAACAAGATCAAGTTCTAGGTCCCACACTTGGGTCACAACAACCCTGTGCAATGCTACAGGCTTGGGGTAGAGTGACTGGGAAGTTGCAGTGAGGAAAAGGGAGTGCTTGTCAACAGCCAGCTGAACATAGCCAGCAGTGTGTCCAGGTGGCCAAGAAAGCCAATGGCATCCTGTTTTGTATCAGAAATAGTGAAACCAGCAGGAAGAGAACTGATTGTCCCTCAGTACTCAGCTCTGGTAAGGCCACACCTCAAGAACTGAGTTCAGTTTTGGGCCCCTCACTACAGGAAAGAGGCCCTGGAGTGTGTCCAGGGAAGGGTGAAGAAGCTGTGAGGGGTCTGGAGCACAGATCTCATTGGGAGTGGCTGGTGGAGCTAAAATTGTTCAGCCTTAGAAGAGGAGGCTCGGGGAAGACCTTATTGCTTTCTACAACTCCCTGAAAGGAGGTTGTGGCGAGATGGGGGTTGGCCTCTTCTCCAAGGCAACAGTGATAGAATGAAAGGTAATGGCTCCAAATTGTGCCAGAGGCAGTTCAGGTTGGATATTAGGAAGAATTTCTTTTCTGAAAGATGCTTGAATGAGCTGCCCAGGGAGATGGCTGCCACCATCCCTGGACGTGCTCAAGAAACATGGAGATGTGGCACTGAAAGACATAGTTAGTGGTAATAGGTTGAACTTGGACTAGATGATCATAGAGGTCTTTTCCAACTTTTCCAACCCTGAGGCAACACATGGTACTGAGCACACTCTGCCACCTGCTCTGCTAATAGACGTATTCAACATAGGTCACCTGTAGTAGAGAATTGGATGGAGTTGCAAGGCTATTCAGGAAAGATGACACCCTACCTGTTACATTCATAGGCAAATAAAAGTTCTTCTTTCAGAGACAAAGTGCCTAACTGCCAACCATTACAGGATAACACTTCCCCAAGACAAAGACTACTCTGATATCCAGCATCAACATCTCTTGAAGTTGAAAACAAAGGTGAACACTTATAATATAAAAAACATACTGAGAAACCAAGCAATAAGTAATGGATCAATTGGGTGCTGGCACAGAATAATACAATACAAAACCAGCAGCTCACTAGCATCTGTTACAAAAAATATTCTTCTTTTCTTTGTTTCTCTACAATCCTCCTTCTTTTTGAGACTCAGAAAAGTGAAGGGTTTTCATGCTTAGCTTGTTTTATTTACTGCCCTAGAGACATCCCAAGTTGGTCACAGATAGTTGGAGGAAAGTGAAAAGCAATAGTACAGGACAAATAACATGGGTGACAGGACAATCATGCACTTTAGGGAACAGTTATGTTCAGAGATGAGTGTTTCAGTCTGCAGGGAGAGCAAAACACGTGCCAGTATCAGGAGAAAATAAGAATGTAAAAAAGAATAGACTACAGTCTCAGTCCATCTGATGTAGAGGGTAAGAATATTACAAATTAATGTTTTTCCTCCTGGATCTCTTACGTGGTTTAGCCTAGTCAACCATCTTCAAGATCAACCTGGAACTCACTGCCAAAGGACTTCATCAAGGCAAAAATTTTGACATGGTTGAAGATGAACTAGATATTTACATGGATTATGAGGTTAACCAAAATGACAGTTTTAAGGAGTTTATTAACATTTTAAAAACGAGGGGTTTTGGAAAAGCCATCGTATGGATCATATGCTTCAGTGAAGAAGATAATCCCTGGGGAACTGTTTGGTGTAACAGTCCAAGATAAACTGTAGATTTTTTTTTTTCCTAAAACTTCTGAAACTCTCTGTATCACCTACTTTGATGCAAGAGAACTCTCCATTCTGATTATACTCATGCAGTTAAAGGAAATGTTCTTAAGACACTTCTCCAGAATTGAGGCCACCTGGCACAGAAGTTCTCTTTATAGTATAAAAATTAGTTGTCCTTCAAAATAGATCAACTGGGAGTGGCTTCTGGTTCTTACTAATTCCTGATCTGAAGAAATGCATAAGTACCAGCTGGATGTAATTAAGACCATGGGGCCAATGGGATTCATCCCAAGATACTTAAAGACCTCACTGATGTTAACACAAGACCTCTCTCAACTATTTTTTCAGTGGTCTTCAGAATCTGGAGAGGTCCCTGTTGTCTGGAAATTGGCAAATGTCTCAGTTTTCAAGAAGAAGAAGAAGAAAGAAGACCCTGGTAATTACAGATCTGTCGGACTTACTTTGACACTTGGCAAAATTGTGGAGAAAATTATTCTGTAACATCTGAAAGACAGTGCAGTCATTGGTTACAGCCAACACAGGCTGATGAGGGGAAGGCTCTGTTTAATTAATTTGATCTCATTTTATAATAAGATTACCCATCTAATTGACCAAAAGAAGCCAGATAATCTTTTTAGATTTGATTAAAGCTTTTAATACCTTTTTTCACAATATCCTTCAGAACAAAAAGGTCCAGCATACAGCCAGGCAAGAATGTAATACGGTGGTATTACACCGTATTACATATACAAAACTGGTCAATAGGTTGTGATCAAAGAATTGATCACAGTTAATGAAAATTAACTGTTACAATGCAGTTACATCACTAGTGGGTTTATGCTGTTTATCATGCTTCATAGTTGCTGCTCTGAATAGTTTTTCTTCTATTCCTACAGGTTTACACTAGTCGGGTTCTACAGGTTTCCATTTTAGGGCCAGTTTTTTTTAATGTTTACACAAATAACTCAGATATTGTTTTCATAAAGGACTTGAATGTATACCAAGTAAATTTGCAGGAGACACTAAATCAGGAAGATCTAGGGATTCTGGTTGATAGCAAGTTGAATATGAGTCAACAGCATGCCTGGCAGCCAAAAGAGCCAGCTGTACACTGGGTACACCAGATACAGAGCTGCTAACTGGTTGAGGGAATAGATTGTCCCACTCTTCTCTGTATTGTGCAGCCTCACTTTGAGTACTGTGTGTAGTTTGGGGCACTATAATACAGTGAGGATATAAATCTATTAGAAAGCATCCAAGGAAGGCAATGGAGATGGTGAAGGGTGTAGAAGGTAAAAAATATGAGGAATGGCTGAAATCCTTTAGTTTGTTCAACCTAGAGAAAAGCAGACTGATGCGAGGCCTCATTGCAGCCTACAGCTTCCTCACAAGGAGAGGTAGGTGCTGATATCCTCTCTGAGATGACAGCACTAAAATTTCAGGGAACAGCTGCATCAAGAGAGATTCATATTGCTTATTAGCAAAAATTTCTTCACCAAGAGGGTTGTTGGTTACTGGAAGAGGATCCCCAGGGCACTGGTCAAAGCACCAAACCTGCGGGATTTCAAGATGCATTTGGACGGTGCTTTCAGACATATGGTTTGAATTGGTTAGTCCTATTGGAGCCACTCATTAGACTTAATAATCCTTGTGGGTCCCTTCCAACTCCAGATATTCTGTGATTTTATGATCCCATGGCCCAGGCCAAACCATATCAAGCCAAACCCTCCCTAGTGCCAGGGATTCTTTTAACAGTTAATCAAACTGGACTGGTTCCCATGCCTGTGTTCATGCTCTGGCAAAATTTGGTCTATTAGTAGAAGAGATTAGTACATAACTATGATAGTATTTGCTATCATCATGGACCTCACTGTCCTTATGTCATCACTCATGTACCAACCAAAAAAAAAACACTCAACCAACCCTTTTATAATAATCCTCACTGGATGACAGCTTGCTCAATGGTTTACAGCATAGACTTAGTTCCTAATGAGATCTTTTGGGAATTAAATGACAAATATAGAAACTAATTGGTAGTATTTCTCAGACAAATTCATCAAAACATAGAATTGCAAGGGTCACAAGGTACTTCTAGGTCAGAAGGGAGATCACCTAGTCCAACTCTCCTACAGTACATTGCAAAGGAAAGTACTCAGTGAGGTTTTGAATATCTCCAGAAAAGGAGATTATGCAATCTCTCTGCTTGGCCATGTATGACTTCTTCTTGATGAATCCACATTGACTGTTCTTGATAACTTTCTTTGCTTCCACTTGTTCGGAGATGGCATACAGAAGAAGTTGTTCCATCATCTTTCCAGTGGCAGAGGTAAGGTTGCCTGGCTTGTAGTTTCCTGGTTTTTCCTCCTTGCCCTTTTTGAAAATTGGAGAAACATCGGATATCTTCCAGCCTTCTAGTACCTATCCCATTCTCCACGACCTTTCAAAGATGATAGAGAACGATTCACCAATCACTTCATTAGTTCCCTCAGCACTTGTGGGTATATTCTATCAGGGTCTGTGGATTTTGGGGGGGTTGCATTTAACTAGATGATCTCCTGCCAGATCCTCCTCAACCAAGGGGAAGACTTCCTTTCCTCAGACTCCCTCTCTCATCCCCAAGGTCTGGAATTTTAGAGGGGTAGCCTTAGTAGTAAAGAATGAAGCAAAGGTGGTGTTCAGCAGCTCCTCCTTCTCAACTCCTCTTTCTAAGTATCCTCCATTACCAGGGCACCAAACTCATTCAGCAGTGGGCCCACATTTTCCACAGTCTTCCTTTTGCTACTGATATACTTGAAGAAGCTTTTCCTGTTGTCCTTGATCTCCCTCACCAGAATTAATTCTAAGTGAACCTTCCTTATCACTTCCCTACATGCCCTGACAACATTCCTATATTCCTCCCACGTGGCCAGACCCTTTTCACCTTTCTGTAGACTCTCTTCTTTCTTCTAAATTTTTCCATGAGCTCCTTTCTCATGCATGTGGGTCTCCTGCCAACACTACCTGATTTCTCACTCATACATATGCACCAATTGTAGAAGTGGTGCTTGAATGTCAGCCAACTCTATTGGGCCCCCTTCCCTTCTAATGCTCTAACCCATGGGATACCTCCAAATAGGTTCTTGAAGAGATCAAAGTGAATCTTCACTCTTGTGAAGTCTGGAATTGCAATCCTACTTATTCTCTTGTTTCTTCCATGCAAGATCCTAAACTCTACTGTGTCATGGTCACTGTATCCAAGTCTGCCCCTAGCCTTCATATTTTCAACTAGTCCTTCCTTGTTTATAAGAACAAGGTCCAACAGCTCATGTCTCCTCATTGGCTCCTCCACTACCTGCATTAGAAAGCAATCAGCCACACACTACAGGAACCTCCTGGACCATGTGTGCTTGGCAGTGTTGCTTTTCCAGCAAGTATCACAGTGATTAAAGTCCCCCATGAGAACAAGTGCCCACAATTGTGAGGCATTTTTCATCTGGCTTTAGAAGGTCACAACAACTTCCTCCTCCTCATCAGGTATCAAACATCCACAACAGTGTCACCCATATTAGTCTGCAACTTAAGTATCACCCTTAGGCTCTTCACTTGTTTATCAGTCATGGAGCTTGACACACTCCAGTTGCTCTCTCACAAAAAGAGATATCTAACCTGAATCTCCTCTGGCACAAATTGAGGCCACTACTTCTCCTATTGATAGTTGCCTGGAAAAAGAGGCCAACTTTGAGTTCATTATAACCTCCACTCAAGGAGTTGTAGAGAGAAAGGTCTCACCTGAGCCTCCTATTCTCCGGATGGAACTGCAGTTCTGTCAGCCACTCCCCATAAGATTTGTATTCCATATCCTTCACTAGTTTTGTTGCACTTCTTTGGACACGTTCCATGGGCTCAGTGTCTTTTTTGCAGAGAGGGTCCTAAAACTGAATCTCCTGGTCATAGAAGGAAATCAGGATGATCAGACAGGACCTGCTTTTCATGCACCCATGCTGACTGGATCTGATCCCCTGATTGTCCCACATATGTGTGTGACTGCACTCAAGACAACCTGCTCCATGACATTCCCCAGTCAATCTGACAGGCCTGTGGTTCCCCAGATCCTCCTTCCGATCTTTCTTGTAGATGGGCATCTGTTCTTCTCATGAAGAAGCAAAACTGGTTCTAACAGGTTCTTGGTACCAGCCAAAGTATTTGCAGGTAGGCCAGTAGTCGTATACAGAAAGAACGGAGCATACCCAACTGGTAAAGGGGATCTCCAGATATGCAGCACACCATCACAAGAAGCACCCACAGCCCAAAAGATGCTCTCCCTTCATACTCACCTTTATATGAGCCCCATAGACTTGTGACAGTCTGAGTAGGTCATTAACATTTTCCCTCTGAATGAGTTTATTTTTTTCTCTATCTCTGCCTTCCAGCATAGGGGGATGGGTACTCTGAAGATAGCTGGCCTGTCTATTAAAGATAGAAGCAGAGAAGGCATTGAGTACATAAGCCTTTACCTCATCCCCAGTGGTGATGTTACCCATTGCATTCAATAAATGATGAAGATTCTCCTTGGCTTTCCTTTAGCTGTTAATGTATTTGTAAAAATGTTTTTTCTTATCTTTTACAATGGTGACCAGATTATATTCTAGCTAAGCTTTCACCTTTCTAATTTTCTCTCTTCATAATTAAGCAACATATTTGCGCTCTTCCTGAGTTGCCTGCCTGTTCTTCCAAAAATGGTAAATTCTCTTTTTTTTCTCCAGGTCTCCCAAGGGATTCTCCCAGCCAATGTCCTAAAGAGTCCCATGTCAGCCCTATGGAAGTCCAAGGTAGTAGTTTTGTTGAACCCCCCTCCAGATTGAAACCGCCAAGACCAGGAGGGTTGGAACTTGATGATCCTTGGGGTCCCTTCCAACCCAAGCCGTTGTATGATCCTGTGACTTTACCAAGAATCAAGAACTCCACCATTTTGTGGTCACTCTGCTCAAGGCAGCTCCCGACCACTATTAGCTCCTACCAGTCCTTCTCTGTTCATAATAAGCAGGTCTAGCAGGGCTCCTCCTCTAATAGGCTCTTTTACCAGCTGTGTCAGGATGTTACCTTTCATGCACTCCAGGAACCTCCTCTATGCTGTACTGCATTTCCGGAAAACATCTGTAAGTTGAAGTCTCCCAAAAGAACAAGGGCTGGCGATTGTACATAGTACAGGCACATAGCCATCCATGACAGCATTCCAATCATGTGATTATAATCCATAATTTTAAAGCCAGAATACACATTTTGTCTATCAATATGCAACTTGATATGACTAACACATAGCCTCAATTCAATTGAAGTTATTTTTGTCTCTTTATTATCACCTGCAGAAACAGGTATTTTTGAATTTACCTACATTAATTCAGTGGCAATAGCCCAACCCCTCAGTTTGTATTTTTTTTTCAAAAGCAATATATGCATCTTAGCTGTATATGTCTTATGTAGTGACATATAAATCCAATCATGGATTGTTTAATGCATAACTAATCCATTTACCTTATAAAAGATTAATTAAAATACTTTGCATCTGTAGTCAACTATGCAGTATTGCCACTGGCACTGACTTGCTGCTAATGACTTCATTGCAATGAATACAAAGGATTTAAAAATATGGACATGAACATTTCATTTTTTTCTGCTTAAATAACAAGGTTTTCCATGAAGAAATTTGTGAGGATATGTGACAATTTCATCAAGCTCCATCTTATTCATGCATGTTTTCTTTTATTCTCTAAATAAATATACACATAAATTTCTTAAATTAACTTCCATCTCGGAGAGCCATGGACATAATGTTATTTTAACTCCTTTTCTAAGTATAAGAATTTCAAAATTATTCTAAACCAAAATATTTCACTGCAAATGAAATACTCTTCTTTGTCTTCTGAAAATTTAAAATGAATATTTTTCCTAACTAGTACTTCATTGAATAAAATAATATTTCATCAATACAATTTGAAATGTTCTGTATTGAAAACTGCAAAATACATCTTGACGTTTTCCTGTTCATTAATTGCCTCTGCATTTATGAATGCATTTTCTGATACAACTTTTATTAACCAAAATAGGTCTAGTGGGAAAGGGCAACTATGTAGTGTTTCTTGTATTGTGGGCTGCTTATCAAAATAATGTTATAATTTGAGTCAAATACAAACTAATCAGTTAAGTGGAACTTGAGTACAGAACAAAATTATGACGTGGGTCAAAGGGAGAAACATCTGACTCCAGGTTTGATGCTAGAATTGACTTTTGACTACATAGTCTGGATAGTTCAGCCCTGATGCTGCCAAGTATACTGCAGTGCTAGTGTAATGTGATGCTATGTTGGTCTAAGTTTATGCTCAGACAATAGATTAGTAGTTGAACACTCTAGGTTAAAAGGCAGCTTTTAGTGTGTCAGCCAGATAGTGAGGGATCACAGCCAACATGAATAGGCAACATGACCCATGTCAAAGAAAAACAGGAAATCATCATCTGCAAGAATGTAATAAGGAAAATTTATGACCTTTCCTATTGCTTCAGTGAGATGGCCTACAACTTTGCTACTAAAAGGCATCTCAGAACTTGGCCTGTGGTATCTTAAACTTGTCTTTCCTAGCAACAACTAGAGCTCTTATTTGGGTGTTTTCCTCCTCTTTCCAAACATTTATTCTCACAAAATACAAGCAATCACGATCTTTAGAGATTTCCACTAACCTCTAAATCTGGGTTGATTAGTGATTAGTTCAAGTATTCACTAGAGTAAGAAGTGACTAACAGGTAGACAAAAAAGAGCTTATGAAAACATTAGCTTCCTTTACTCAGGAAACGAGGCTCAAAAAGCACTGAATTCAAATCCTACAGTATGTTGACTGGGAAGGAAAAAGGATAATGGTATTTTCAAAGAAGTGATCTCATGATGCTGAGAGCTGTCCACATACCCAAACAGACAGCTCATCATTTTCAGATGTGTTTTCCTCTCATGAGTGCAACTTCAAACTCATCTAGGAAGATCATTTCAAAGTGTAAGAACATTTGGCACTTTCACAAAGTATTTTTCTCACTAGTAAGAAGAGTTTGAAGTCCTGTCAGACACTGTCATTAATAGCCAGATTTGGCATAGAATAGAAATAACCACTTTGCAGACTCCACGCAAAGGACCTGCTAGGTATAAGAAAGCATTGTACATGCCATAAATGAAGATTCTCTTGCATAAGTCATTTGCTGTCTAACTATCCCAGTGTGTCTTTACTGGATAAAGAACACAGTATCACTTGAATAGTACTGCTACACTGGGTATGTGTGAACATTAGAAATAGCTGGAGAGACACATGAATGAGAAGGAAGAAAACCATGTGCCATGAACTGGTTGACTCGATGATCTCGTAAGTCCTTTCCAACCTTGTGATTCTATGATTCTATGAACCGGTGCCCAGAGCAGGCTACATGAATAAATTGGCTCTTCAACTCAATGAGTAAATAGTGGCCAGTTCGTGCCCTGTAATGGAGGAGGTATTTGCACAAATCATCAACAAATCTACACGGACAAAATCAGCTTGATTTTACTTCAAGTGCTCAGGCTACTGATGAAATAAAAGGATTCTTGTGAAACTGTATACTGTTGACTGAGAGACTGCTTTACTCAATGCAATCCTAACGCAGTTTACAACAAGCTAACTGCAAAGGCCGTTTGAGTCTCAATTCCCAAAGAAATAACAAGGAGAGGTTTGTAAATACACGAGGAACGCAATCTCAATAAAATAAGATCCATTGTGCTAAATTATTTTGCTGCCCTGGTTCCAGACAACTGCATGGTCATAATACAATACAAAAGTCACTTTTAATCAAGACTCATCAGAAACTAAGCATGATGCCTTTTCTAGGAATATGTTCTCTCTGTTCAATCCTCCTGCTCCTCCCAAACTCTATTTACTTTGGATACATATGGCCTTCTAGTGGTGATGGAAAGTCACTGCCAAAAACTTGAAACCACTTACAGAAATTTCTTTCTTTCTCTCCTGCTCTGTCCTACCTGCCAGACACTTGTCTCTCTTTAAAACCCTTTTATTTCCAATAAAATGTTCTAAAATTTTTACTGGTATTCTAGAGATATATGCTTCTGCCTGGGACCATCTTTCTGGTATTTTAAGGCCATTACTATTAGGATCTGAATGTATCTACTTCCTATATAATTTTTGGTCTATTGGTCACAGAAATAGCATATAGGTCTGCATTGATTGGATGCTGGTGAAATGTAAATATATGTGGAGCCTGCCTTGAATGCAAGACACAAAGAAATGGGAGAGACAGAGTCTTTGTGAATGAAGTATACTAAAATATATTTTATTTTGAAAATATCAAACCTAAATGGTTAGGGATTTGGGGAGAATTATTTTTATGTCAGAGGAAATTATAGTAAATCAGACTTTTACATGGAAAAAATAAGTCATAAATCTTTATATAGATCTTGTGAAGAGCATGAAAAAAAATTTTTTGTTCCCACCTGCACTCTAGCCCCTGGAAATGCAAGAAGAGAGCAGATAAGCGGTAGTTTGGCTTATTCACTGCTCCTTACACCATAATCTGCCAAAATTAATTCAAATGTTTAAGTAGTTCACTGGAATTTAATTTACTTACACCGCAGTTGCTGCATGTTTCTAGAAACTACTGCAATGGTAAACTCTGTTTCTTTTTATTAAGTGAAGTGAATAGAAGAAGATTGCTCATGTCATTAGTATGGTTATTCTGAGTTTCCTTGATAAATTAGACTGTAATGGCTCCTTTGTTTAAACACATTACACATGTCCTCCTGATCTTCTAGATAAATATCATAAGCTGCAAATGGAAAGGCCCAGTTTCCATATGAAGTGTCTAGAACTAGCCTTGCACTAGCAAAATATGTTCTGTTCATCACTAAAAATTATGTATTTCTGTACCATATAGTTTTACCAATCTTCATTCCAGACATACTGCATAGGAACATACCATCAATATATTTTAATTAGACTGCATTCATTAAGTAAAAAAACATTCAAATGTTAAGAAAGATCTCATTGATCTTCGGTAAAACTAGACTCAAAGCCTTCTTCAATGACCTTTGTTGTTCAAAGAGAAAAGTCAACTGTAGATATTTTAATCCTGATTTAGAAATGTGTTAGCCTCTCACCTCTACTATAAACAGCTAAATAAACAGCAGAGTGTTCACAAATACATCAAGTCAAATAAAACAAAGTGTAAGTAACAAGCATAATTAGAATCTGTTTTTATGTATGTGTATGGTTACATACAGCTTGACTGAAATTGATAGAAGAAATTTCTGAAAAATTTATGAGCCCTATGAAGGAAACTCAGCAAAGAAAGCTGAGCAAAAAAATGCCTTTTTTTTTTTTTTTTTTTTTTTCTTCCTGCACTTTTACTGATATGACAGACAGCATGCATCAGAGTAATTACTGAAAATTAGCGTTGGTGCTTTAATGTCCCTGAAAGATTTATTTTCTCTCAGGGAGATAAAAGAACTAAATATCTCTCCAAGCCCTTGCCAAGCCCTTTGTAACCATGACTATGCCTTCCAAATTGTTGCTTACAAATCACTGAAGAATCACTAAAGAGACAAGGTTCATAATTCAGATTTTTATTGCTCTCTCCTAGGAAAGACAGCATGATCTGCTCCTCCATAGCTTCCTCCCACCTCAACTTTAGCAGGAACATGGTGAACTCCTGCTCAGTGCAGAAATGCCTCACTTTTAGAAAAATGAACACTGTTAATAACCACCCATCACATTGTTTCTGTGAGCCACATTCACATTTTACGTTCATCAGAGCTGTCTCATACAATTGGCTACCAAAGAGGTACACTGTTTATGTAACAGCATAAATCCTGCATAATTCCATGCAAAAGGTAGAGTGGGATCTGCAGTTCTCCATTTCCTTCCTTGTCCTGTCAAGTCTGTGTTCACTCCTTGCTTACCTGTTTGCTATTTAATGTCAATACTGTATCTTCAGTGTCTTCAACTAATTTAGATTACATGGAAGCTGTAGTGTAGTAAGAGTTGGTCTCTTTTCTCAGATGATAAGGGATAGGTTGTGAGGAAAAATCCTTAAGTTGCCAAAGGAAGGTTTGGGTGGAACATTCAGAATAATTGCTTTATGGAAAACGTGATTAGTCATTGAAAGGTGCTGTTCAGGAAAAAGGTGGGGTCACCATCTCTGAACTGTTAAGAGATGTGGATGTGTTTCTTAGCTACATGGTTAAGCAGTGGATTTGTTGTAGAATCATAGAACCATAGAATGGTTTGGGTTGGAAGGGACTTTTAAGATCAGCCAATCCCCTGCTGTAGGGAGGGGCACCTCCCACTAGACCATGTTACTCAAAGCCCCATCCAGCCTGGCCTTGAATACTTCCAGGGAGGAGGTATCCACAACCTCGCTGGGCAACCTGTTTCAGTGTCTCACCACCCTCACAGTAAAGAGGGGCATTTCTTCCTAATATCTAGTCTAAACCTACCCTTTTCCAGCTTAAAATAATTTCCTCTTGTTCTGTCACTACATGCCCACGTAAAATGTCCCTCCCCAGCTTTCCTGTAGGCCTCCTTCAGGTACTGGAAAGCCGCCATAAGGTCCTCCTGGAGCCATCTCTTCTCCAGGCAGAAGATTCCTAGCTTTCTCAACCTGTCTCCATAGGGGAAGTACTGCAGCCCTCTGCTAGACAATCTGTGTGGCACTCCTCTGGACATGTTCCAGCAGCTCCATGTTCTTCTTATGTTGGGAGCTCCAGAACTGGATGCAGTACTTCAGGTGGGCTCTCATGAGGGCAGGGTAGAGGGTCTCATGATAGCAGAATCGCCTCCATTACCCTGCTGGTCACACTTCACTTATTGCAAGGTTGTTAGGTTGAGATTGGACTTATGGTTACCTATGTTAGATTGATGGTTGGGCTTAATGACTTAAAGAATTTTTTCCAACCTAAATGACTCAATGATTCTATAGCTTTCCTCCCGTATCACTTCTACAATATAGAAAAGAGCTCAGTCTCATTGAGAAAAAAATAGAAATAAAAGCATGTTCCCACTGAAGTGAGTGTGGTAGAGACTAAATCTAGACAAAGCATTCAACAAAGACTCCAGATGAATGACATTTAAGGAAGGGCATGTTCCTGTTCTTCTCACGACAGATGATGACAATCAAATTTTATATATAGAACCTCTAGGACTGTTTTCACACATGCTTTTCTACTTTGCACCCAGGATGCACTGATTAAGTTTTATATTATTATGTACAAACCTAAAGAGTCTGTCTTCATAAGAATGATTTAATTGACTTTGAATCCCTTTATGAGTTAAATCATTCACTTTGGACAAAATAGGAGAGAAAAATAAACTTATGCATTTCCAAAGAAAAGATATCTTTCATAATAAAGAAATAGTAAGAACATACATATTTTATATTTTAATTTGCAAACATAATATCGACCATGTTAGCATTCATTCTTTAGGTGAATTTAGACAAATCAGATGTTACACTGTATGCATTCAGCTGCAAGCATGCATTCTGTTATTTACAGGTGGAATTGCTTGAAAACCATGCTATTATCTCCAGGGAGGAAGTTTAAATCTCTCTCTTTTAACTTAATACTGCCAGCAATCCCACCGCCCCAGTGACTAAAACAAGTGGGGAGAGTCACTGAAATGGTTCTGAAGAAACAAAAAATGCTGCAGTAGTTTATCAACAAACGCAATCTTCCTATATTTAATATTAATCTTATGTGGAGGATTTATTTGCCATATATTCTAGAGGGTGAATGAGTCATAAAGGAAGTGCATTTGCTTGACATTTTCCATCTGCTGGCAGTGGCTGCAACCCATCAAATGCCAAAAACTAAGCAGAAATTGAAGATATAACTATGGGGATTTCTACTTCTATGATAAAACTGAACTCAGAGCATAACTCCTCTGTTTGCTATGCGCTTTGAAGGGACAGGGAAATAACATCTGACTTGGAGTGAGGCAAGACATTTGCACCTTTCCCTGCCTTCAGAGGGAATGTGTGTCCTCAGCACCTGCTCCAATGGGACCCTTCAGCCATTATATGAAGAAAGTGAAGAATATGAAAATGATGAACAATGACATCTCTAATCTTTGTGGGGAAAATAGCTCATGGTCACAGCTGGTTAAATTACGGAATGACCGAATGATCATCTGATTAATCAGCAGAAATGTGGGCTGAGTTGTTACTGCATCAAAGCGTGCAAGGCTGAACAAGCTCTCAGCTGGAGTACAGATGCCAAAAATAAGCTGACAGCCAAATGCCATGTGTTTTTGGAACCTATCCCTAGAGAACGGGAAGGACGAGAGACTTTCTCATGCTGATTTGTCTCTTCTGCTACTCTCATTCTCTCTCTGGAGTTAATCTACTACTGTTGTATCCAAATTTGTAATTAGGATCTAGCACAGAAATCTGATTTTTTTCTGGCTCACAAAGGATGACAGAAGAGGGAAAAGGGAAAACAAAAACAACAACAACAATCTCCACCTTTCCCTTTATGTATAGGCCAGAAAAAGATTAAAGAAAGACCTTTCAAGGTGACTGATGACTTTTTGGAAGGTTTAGAGTTTTGAGGAGCCCAGCTTTCAAGATCTGAAAGAATTTGAACCCTTCAATAAACTGAAAATCAGGACTGCTTATTGTGTTTCCATGAAAGCAGCCTAGAGTTATTCATCACTTGGAAATCGGATTCACAAGGATTACCCCAGCAACACATAGGCAATCTTCACAGTGTCTTATATTGCAGTATCACAAAGTTCTCCTGTTCATCTTTTGTCCAAGAGGGCAGATTTTCAGAGAAAGGCAGAGAGGGAACATAAAACAAAACGAGACTTTACCAGCTCCCTGCCTTTTAACTCACCACAGATCTTGATGACACTGATTGATGTATGGGTGTCTGCAAGTGCCTGAAAGTAGGAAATGACCCCGTGGAAGCCTTCAGAGACTCCACTTGCAATGCTCAGTTTGCAACCACAGGTAGCAGAAGGCTCTTGCTGCAAGAAAGGCCAGAAGAACTCGTCTTAAAAATTCAAAATCATAGAATGAATTAGGTTCAAAGGAAACTCCAGAGGTTATCTGGTATCATCGTCCACTCAAAACAAGACTGATTTTTGAGCTTGTTCTTCAGACTGTCTAGTTCAGTCTGAATGTCTGCAGGACAAGGAGATCCCATAGCATCTCTGAGCCCCTCTTCCTGTGCTTGATTACCCTTGCTGTGGATAAATGTTCTCTTCTATATAGACAGATTATCTTCCCTTGCAGCCTGTGTCCATTTCTTCGTCTTTCACTGTCTACCTTTGAGAAGAGACTAACTTCATCTTCTCTACATCCTCCCATTAGGTTGACTCAGACAGAAGTAAGTTCCCTGAGCCATCTCTTCTCCAGAATGAGCCAACCCAGTTCTCAGCTTCTCCTCACACATTATCTGCTGTAGCTTCATGACCTCTTTTGGTGGTTTCTTCAACTTAGAGAAGGCTGAGGAGTTACCTCATTGTAGTCTACATCTTCTTGATAACAGGGAACAGAGGAGGAGGTCTGAAGGTCTGATCTCTTCTCTCTGATGACCAATGTTAAGACACAAGGGAATGGACAAATCAAGGGTGGTTCAGATTAGATATTAGGAAATGGTTATTCACTGGGAGGGTGGTTGGGCACTGACACGGGTTCCTCATGGAAGTTATCAATTCACCAAGCAGATGGAGTTCAAGGGGTGTTTGGACAGCAATCTCAGAAATGCAGTTTGCATTTTGGATGGTCCTGTGTGGAGCCAGGAGTTGGATTCCATGATCTTTGTGGATCCCTTCTGGACTCTGTATACTCTGTGATTCCATGATTCTATTACAAGCATCCCAAGCTTCATGAGCTTTCTGTAAGTTAAATTCTCCAGTCTGTCTAGATCATTCTAAGTAGTAGCCTTGTCCTCCAGCACATTATATGCTCCCCAGTTTGATGTTGTCTAAAATTTGCTGAGAGTTTCTGAGAGTTAAGCATCTAAGCTACTAGGATGTGTGATTTCTTAAGACTTCATCATTTTGTTGAATGTATTGCAATTTGTTTTATTTGTCCTCTGAATTACTGGATATTGTGAAGCTTATATTGCAAAGCCTAGCTAGTTATTTCAACATTTCAAATATTTCTAGCAATTCTTTGTTAGTATCTGCTTTGAACCCTTACAAGGTTACTCTCAATAGCAGTGCGCATGATCAGACTGGATTAATGGAATGGTTCCACATTCAGACTGATAGCTTCAACACTGTTTTGCTTGTAACACAGGAAACATAGTGTTGTAGGTTACTACAAACTATCCCCACAAATCATCTCTTAGGTGCTCAGGGAGATTCAACGTAAACCACATTATTTTTATGACAGTATTCCACTTCTGAAGTTATTTGAGCTGTATGAGATCCAGTGGAGAATAAATGAAACATACCAATACAGCAGTGTTCTCTCATAACCTCTGGACGTAACACAGTTTCCATAAAGCCAAAAAATCTTTTTACTGAAGAGGAACATGTCTCTGCTTCCATAGGCAACTGACCTCAGGCATGGAAAGGCCAGATTGATAAGTATCAAGCAAACTGTGCCCTATTATCTTCTCCGGCAGCGTTCATTTGATACATCAGTTTCTGGGACTAATGTATGTTTGGAATAAATGAAATTTTACATGTCTTTCAAGGAAATAGAATAGCTAAGCCAGAAATAAATCCTCTTGGGAACGTGCAACTGATCTGACTTCAGAGCTCATCTGGTCTGATAACTTATTACAGCTCTAACTGAATGACTAAGAAACACATTTACAGATTTATAGACACTGCAACAAGCCTTCAAAGAATAGTTCCTTGATAATTGGCTGATAGACTTTTCCTTGATCTACCCAAATGCCTGAAGAGTCAATCTAATCAGGAACAAGAAATTACGATTCCTTTCAGAAACAAAACTGCCATTTTGAGTTTTCATTTGCTAAAAATAGTTTTTGTTTCACAGTTACTCCTGCTGGAAGCCAGACAGCCTACTGAAAGCCACAAACTGTGCCTTTTGGAAAGGGACATCTATTCTTGGGACGCTTGCATGCTTTTTTTTCTCACATTCCCTCCTTAAGGTAACAACCAGCTGTACGGATGTAGGAGACAGTAGTTCCTGTGAAAATAATAAAACCTGAATTAATAATCCCCTCCTTCTTCCATGCGTAGGTTTATGTAGTATTTAACAGAAAATGGCAGAACAAATTCTTGAAGGATAAAGGCCAGGCAAGTGTGTAAAAATGCAGTCCAGAATTTGTGACATCAGTAACTTGCAGAAAGGACAATGAAAGGTATTTTTTATTCATTGATTTGCTGGAATCTTTATCAAAAGGAACAGAATCTTGCAGCTGCAAAGCTTTCAAAAAGGTGAAGTGTTTTCAGTGTAGAGACTTTACAAGTTATATTATCTCCAAATGGCATAATAGCAAATATTATAAAATAGCTCTAAATATATGTGTAGGTTTTGAAATTAATTTATCATAATCCATTTACGTCCAAGAAAATAACTGAGGATGTTTTAATGAAAATTAGTATTTTTAAGAAGAATACGGCTGGTGAGGCTGTAGGTGGAGGTCTTCTCTCCTTCAAACCTATTAACATGCAAATGGTGAATGAATAGACTAGAAAAAGCAAACAAACAGTGAAATCTGAAGACTTGTAAAGCAAGCCACCCCACTGTGGGGAATCCTCTCCACAAGGCCATTACTCTGCTGGTTTTAATCTATATAAATGACTGAGACAGATGGAAAACAGTACTCAAGCTGCATTCACTGATTATATAAAGTGATTGAACAGAAAAAGGAACTGGGCTTCCTCTGAAATCAGTCTGCCATTCAGTAAATAAAATTCCGCATCAACAAACCTAAATGAGCACATGCCACATGCAACTGTAAACAGCACAGAAGATGAAATGAACCACAGAAAGCAAAAGCCAAAGAACCTGGAAGAGACCTCAGTGAATCACAGGTCTCATCTCAAAAACATTTTCCATGATCAATGTAAAGAATTTCTTTCTTTTGCAATCCTGTGTATCCTGACATAATGTGGCTTCTCTGGAAAGCTGAAGAGTCAGATCTCTCTTTCCAATGCCCATCAGTGCACCATTAAAAGCATAAAATCAGCTTGGTGCTGTGTAACATCTTCTTAGATATTCTGAATAACAATTGCCCCAGCATTTCCAAGACCCATAGCTGTTTCACAGAAACATACAATAGATATCAACTGAAATAAATAATAAAAGGAAGTAAAAATATTACCATTTTGTATAGTCCACTTGAGGCACCAGCCTAAATTCTGAAAAAGCCACAGTAGCATTTTCACAAATCTCCCAATGAAAAGCTAAATAAACAGCATGTTCCTAAATAAGAGATCATGAAATAATTCTGGAATTATTTATAAGACTATTATTTCCTATCAACAACCAGAATTTGAATGCACACATTCTGAAGTAAAACTATGTGACTGCTACTGTAAGAAGAATCATAGAATTATACAATCATAGAATCATTAAGATTGGAAAAGTCATCTAAGATCATCCGGTCCAAACATCAGGGCTGCTCACTTTTTGTGAACATGGCTGGTGTTTTTAAAGCCTGCCCAGGAAGTTTCATAAAAACTGAAGGCAGAGACGGACTAGCTTACAAGTCCATAACAGCCTTCCTCTCTGGACATAGTACACAGAGTTAAGCTGAAGACATGGTCACTGCACATTAGTTCCATAAATGTGCATACTGAGCGACCCTGGGAAGGCAGGACCCAAAAACACATCTGAGAGTTTAGGTAGATTTAAAGAAGCTAAAGGATGAAGTTTTCTACAGGCATGACCATGGTCATGACCAGAATCCATGAGGCTGTGGACAAACATGTGGCTAGATGCTAGATCATCCTGCTCAAGCCAATATAAACTGCAGGCACTCCTTTCTGCATGTTCCCATTAGTCTACCACCCACTTCCAGATGCCAGCAGGAATTTGTGTTAGCACATGTTGTCCCGGATCTTCTAGAAGATCTTTCTCGTGTGCCATTCCATCGCATCCCATTGCATCCTGTTGCATTCGATCACATCTGATTGCATCACATAGCATCCCATCCCATCCCATGCAATCCCAAGAAAACCCTCTAAAATCAGATTCTCTGCATGACCCTCCAAACACACTAACAGCAGAGAGAATAGTCAGGATTGGAACACATGCTGATTGGAGAGGGCAGGCAAAGGGGTCAGTTGCTTAAACTAGCACAACTGAAGACATGTCATTAACAAACAGATCCCCAAGACCTCCTGGGGATCAGCCAGGTCATTCTCTTAGTTTGTTTGTCTCAAGAAATCTGAAGAAGCTGCTATTTTGACAGAAAATATTTTAACCAAGAAAGGATCTTGATCACTTACATTTCTCACAAATAATGGAGCTCAGGAACTGATGCTGTAGATGCCCATTATTGCTATCTGAAAATTGGCATGGGAATGTGACCAGTTTGCCAATGCTTTTGCACTCTCTGGCAGCAGAAGTAAAAAGGAGTAAGAGGAGAACGAATTCCCAGGGCAGATTAGTATAGAAGGAGCCTCTAACCACATGATGTATTCCACATAAACGCTTGCACCTAGAGCACTCACAATCCTAAGCTTAAATATGGAATTCGAGAGACAAAGAGTGTGCCACAGGAGGGGAGTGAGGAATGAGGCAATTTAACCATGCTTTTCTCTGTCCTTTATTTTCTGACTATTAGGCAAGAAGGCAGAAAGGATAAAGCTGGACATTAGTGCTGTAAATGAGCACAGCCAGTGCCATCCTGTGCAGAGCAGCCCAGATGAAAAATCTTGGGGTAGGGGGAGTGATGGAAGTTAAAGGAAATTCAAGGAAAATAAATGCAGAACAGATGTCAGAAAGCACATTTTCCTTCAGAGAATAATAAATGCACGTGGTGGCCGTCCAGACAAGGTTACTAGGGAAGGAATAACAAGGTCATTTCATAAACAATTAGCTGCTCTTCAGGGTGAAAGTGAAATGCTAGCAGTGACCAAGTTGGACAGCTGACTCAGAAACAAAGAAGATATTCTTCGCTATCCTTTCCCTGGCACTAGGGACATTCCTCTTTTAACACTCTTGTTTTCACAGTTACTGTTTCCTTGCAAGAATTCCCTGGTAAACTTTAATCTCTCTTTCCACTAAGGCCATCAGGAAGAAACTGATTAGTGTCTGCTCTGATAGTCAGAGATGTGTGTGCGACCCCAAGGCTGCATGTGTGACGTGAATCCTTCTCTGTTAAGAATGAAAGACCACCAACGTGTTTGACTCACGAGCAGTCAATAATCAGTTTCCACTTGGTAGTAGGTTGCTTCTAATCCTATGCTATGGTTCAAAATGAGTTACATGGCTCCTCGATCAGGACAACCTCTCAGGCTATAATAAGTCCTTCAGTACATTACTTAGGAAAAGGATTAGGAAATATAAAGGATTTCAGGTTCAGGTTCCTAGAAATCTGTTTAGTTTATAATTGTGTCATTCACCAGCTTATTTACAACTCTGCTGTTGCTTAATGAGGCAATTTTTGTGCTACTGTCAAAACAGTGCTTTCACTGATGAGCCAGGAGTAGGTCAGGGAAGGAGAAGAGGGGCATCGAGTTATCAAGGATATAGAAAAAAGAACTGAAGTGCTCCTTTTTTTTTTTTTTTTTTAATTTTTTTTTTAGCAGAAGGATATCATCAGCATGTTTCTAAAAGCTCATTATTATCATTGCAACTGAGAGTGCTTGGGACAACAGGCCTCTTCTGCAGAAATCACAGTTAAAATACCGGTTTTCATGTTGCTTAATTTGTAAGCATCCAGCATGCCTCAACAACACCTAAATGCCTTTATTTCCACTCTGAAGCTTGTAACGTGTTCCATATTAGTATCTCCTGGCTGATAGTTGATCTATTTTTGAGAGGAAAGTAAAAAATTTTTTGTTTAGATGTTCATGCATGTATACATGCACAGCAGATCAAAGGAAAAAAAGGTTTATTTTTCTTCCAAAAGTTTTGTCCAGCGCAGTTAAGGAGATAGTCTGCACGCTGCACTGACATGAAGCAGGCAGAACTTCATAACAGATCCTACTATCCAAAAAAGAGCTCAATCTAAATGAGAATTGGGTGCCAAGTAAAAGAATGAAAGCAAACTACTAGCCCTAAGACTCGTCAGGCCCTGAACTTGGATCAAGTACAGAATAAAAAACCAACCAACAAAAATATAGCAGCACTATAACCCATTGAGAAGGGAGAGCAGAGTTCATTTGAATCATATCTTTCCTTATTTGGCTTGGCCTTATTGCTTCATTTTTAAAAGCTACGTCTTCTACTTGAATACAGCTTTTGGTGCAAGGAAATAAGAGGTCAAATGGAAAGAAAGTCAAGAAAGATAGAAAGGGAAGCTAAATCCATTCTTCTACTTTTCCTTTTTTTTTTTTTTTTTCTTTCATTCTCTTTTATCCAGCAGAGGATAAAAGGACAAAGATTCAAAAGTTGACAAAACCAGCAAAACTTGGAAAAACGCAAACACATTTCATTTTTCATTCACTCAAAAAAAGAATAAATTGAACTAAAATGCTGTCTCTATTTGAGTGCCTAGAAACATTTTGACCAAATCTAAACAAAATAACTAATTTCCTTCAGCTTCAAAAGGGAAGGCAGCATGCAGCTCTGATGGGCCTCAGAGCCTGCAGATGCTTGGAGAAGCGGACTGCTGGTTTGGTGTGGAAGTTTTCAGGTGGGCTGATAATTTTCCTTCAGATTTACTCTGAAGCCAGTGCTGGATGTTGAGTGATTGATTTTTGATAAATAGGAAATGATGAGGCAGAGTTTAGCTGGTAGATTTGCCACATCCTAAACAAAAGCAGAACAAGTTCACACTTTTTTAAATATAACTTTTCACTCAAATCTTCCTCAGTCTCCCATTAGAAACTGTAATTTATTTGCAAGAACTCATCCTTTCTAAATAATCGAGACTTGGAAGAGGCTTCTGCTTTTCTGAATGCACTTACTAGAGACTTTCCGGCCTGGGTAAGGCAAAGACTTCCTACCCTATTTCAGTTAAAACCAGAAGTCTTCACAGACAACACAGCTTGCAACTAAAGTAGATTGCTACGCCCCACATTTTCCCTGATTGATCTTGGGAAACAGTTGCCTTTAGAGGATTGGAAACGAGGAAATTTCCAGCAACAAATTTACTGTGAAAGCAGACCTGATCCTCGGGGCAGGGGGGAGGGAAAAGGGGAGGGGGAGGCACATCTCTGTGAGAGTCACTGACAGAGAGAGGTTAGGACACAGATGTGAAAAGAAGGCAAAAATGCTACAAATACATTCTATGGGAGGAAATCAGAAAGTGAGAAGTTTTTCAATCAAAGAAAGCATAATTTCTTCAGTTACATTAGATCTTAAAAAATTTGTCATAATTGCAGATTCTGATAAATTGGCTTTCTGAAAGAAAACTGTTCCCCTGTTTTTGCTGCTAAGCAAAATATTGAAAGTGAGCAACATCATGGTCTCTGTCTGGAGAGCTACTTTCAAAGTGCAGCTACTGGACATCTACAGCCTGTGGAGGTAATTATGCTCCAACCTAATAAGCATGAAGTCCTTCCCAAGTCTCCTGGTTCACTCCCCACCAAGACTTGCCAATAGAGATATAAAAATATGCTAAAAACACTGCATCGAAAGTAAAAATAGATGATATCATGGAAGACTAGCAAGTAGATCTTCCTTGAGCTGGCTGCATGGACAGACTTTTCTAAAAACCATTTAGATACCAGAATTGTTATGCATGCCTAAATTAGGAGCAAAAATAAAAAATAATCAAATAAAATAAAAAATCTGGGAATATATATGTTCATATGACTTAAATCAGATACATAACATTTCATGCAGAAACTTTCCCAGGTAGATAAATTTGTATTTATTGGACATGCACAGAGATACATGGCCTTTTCTGAACTGATTATCCGACTTCCAGGCTCCTGACAATAATTACTTATCAGATATTTCTGAACTCAAGATTCTGCAAGGGCATGATTCATTGAGTGCATTCAGATAATTTCTAATTCTCCCAGCTTCTGCTGAGTTAAAATAATACTAGTAGAGGGAGTAACAACTTTCTGTATAATGACTGTCTGATAAATCCCCATGTCAAGAGTTCAGAAGAAAGAATGAAAGATATCACTGATGTAGCATCAAGTGGAAACTAAGTTTAATATAAAACTTCAATATAAAACTTCAGAGCAGATATAAATGGTTGTTCTTAGAAAAAAAATCTATTACACAACATTTGTGATTGGAGTAATTTTCATGTTTCTAAGTAAGATGTAGTGCATGGTACTTTTTTACTAAACATTTTCCCTATTTTTTTCCCCATAAAGGATTTAGATTAATATTAATAATAATTATTATTATTTTAAAAGTCTGATACTTCTCAGGAAAATTTTATGGTAATGTCACATATGATTTCCATACAATTCCATTCATCTCCAAGGACTTTTTTACTCCCTGCAATATCTATCCAGCTTACAGCAATGTCTAAGTTGCATTCTCTCTGTATCGTTACATTCTTCTATACGTTCTTATTCCTCCTCATTTTCATTCTTACTTTATAAAGCTTTATAAACTTTGAGAGCACAGAAATAGGCAGATTCAGACTGAAACATCATGAAGTATAGTATGTGAATGACAAATCTTTGTAAGTGTGTGGTTTTTTTTAACTGCATCAGAATAACCTGAAAAAGATGCCTTTCTTCTAGTCACATCATCTCAGTCTCTCTCATCCGCTTCTTACTCTAAATCAACTGCCATCAGTGGAAAGGAATGGGCTATTTCAATTTCTCTTACATGCAAGATGAGTATCTTCCGTTGCACATCAAGAGCATCTGGAGCTGTGCAGTGGATGGGAATAGGCAAAGATGTGTATGGATCCTGCCAGTTATCACATGACTCAGAGGCATGATGAACCAGCTGGTGCTAACGTGAGGAAATCCAGTGGGCACTCCTTTCACTGAATGTATATGCAAATACAGATCCACCACATCCAAAGAGATGCATAATAGACCTCAAAGCACAAAGGAGTACCTCCAACAAATGTAAACTCTCATAAAATGTACAGATTACCACTCAGACTGATCAATTAATAGCTTGCAATTGCTTCAAGTCAGAATTGGGATCCATAAACTGCTGTAACAAACTGAAAAGTTAAGGAAAGGAGAAAAATGAACTATACACAACATTCTCAAAAACTTCATAATTTATGTTACTGAAAGTTCTGATAATTTCTTCTTTGTCTAAGATAAAGTATTCACTATGGAAAATGAGGGCTTTTATTCAAAACCCAAACACAGACTTTTAGAAAAAAAAATCTCTTTATCATGAAGTCAGGAGCAGCTATGGATGCTTTTCACTAACATACAAGTTTCTCAAATACAGCTATGCTTGCAACATTTATAATCTGAAGTGGTTTCCACGCTCATCTTTTACAACAGTGCATTTTGCTTGATGATAAGATGAAAGATAAAGTTTAGAAACTGAATCCATAAAACTACATTAAATCTTAGCTTAGTGTCTGTGGTTGGCATTATTTTTTGGGGGGGGAACCTATCATAGAGAGTATTTTTGCATATACAACTACTGTGACTTAGTGTCTGTACTTTTTACCTCAGAGAAGTTTTCTCTTCTTTTTCCACTGTGTCTGTTTTCTAAAGTAAATAAAAGAAAACTAGGCCTGCCAAGAGCCTGATCTCAGGCAATGTTATCCTGGTTTAGGATCTGGTCCAGAATCAGTGAAGTGTTATAAATCTGATCATGATGTTAAGCTATCTCATTTCAGAAAGATCTGTGTATCTGGAAGTGATTTAAAGGATATGTTAGTCAAAATATGATTGGAGTAGCATCTGCTATTGTATGAAGTAGCTTCATTATGACTGAAATGGAACAACTCTTTCTTAAACTCATGCTGTATGACAATAAGTGCAAGTCAATAAGTCTCAAGCGCATCAAAGCCTCAAAGCCTTCTATGAATTACACATAAAGACCACAATCTTACACCGAAATGACATTCATCATAATAAAAAGATTAATAAAACATTTATCATATCTGCAGCTGTAGCAAATTTTACTGAACATCTTCTTCCTCATTGTTCATGAAAATGTACCCTTCTGCATCTGGTGTATGCAGTTTAACCCCTTTTCCATTCTTTGTGAGACCTCAATACAAAATGTAAGCAGAAAACTTATCAGAGACACAATGTGAAATACTTAGTATAAGTTGCCTTTTAAGCCTTTAAAAAAATCTAAATCGATTTTTTTCATAATGTACTAAATGTACATTACAGTGTTGGAGATATGCTGGATAATCTCATAGCTCAGAAATATATTAAGGTCCTCATATCTATATAACCTTTACCTGGACTGAAATCCTTGTTACATATCCATGGTTTTTTATCTTTTGAGGAACAAATGAATAGAGAATGATAATTTCATTTCATTTTGACACATGAGATAGAGGACCTCAGACCAAACTGGCCTGTTGTAGATTTGAAACAGGATGTTGTGGGTACTAAAAGTTTGCACAGATCCAAAAAGTAATTGCACTAATTCACAGGATAAAGATCTGTTGAATAGTATTAAGTATGATATCAAGCTATGAAAGCCTTGGAGTCTCAAATCACCAGAGACTGGGAAAGCACCATAGGAAATATCAGTATTTGTAGTCCCAGTTCTTACACTGTTCTTTAGGTATTTGGTTTTGATGCACTTAGTGCCAAGGCACTGGGGCATATGGTATGAATTATACAAGTAAAGTACTTATCCCCACAAATAACTACCCTCATATCCTGGCACTACAGCTATGCCATTTCATCTGTCCTCCTTCCAGAACACCTCTAAGAGCTCTTGGACCACATCAACTTTGGTTTGTAAGCCCAGAAAGCACCTTGTCTTGTATTTCCCCCTGCCCTTAAGGCAGGATAAGCAACATAAGCACTAAAGGTAAGTTCAGAACTCTTGTGTTACACTGCTTGTGTTGATCCTGTTTATCACTTCCATTATCTGGAAATAATACCTTTTAGAAAAATTGTCCTAATTTTATGTACCAAATGGAAATGCCAAGGGAAGGAACACAGTCATACTTTGTTACTTCTGTGGTTGAGGGCTAGACAGACTGACCTCCCCTACCTGATCCAGCCTATCAAGCCTTTCTGTAACAGATTTTTTCTTACTAAGTGTATTACATGCCTGAATCTCTCTGTCCTTTTCACTCCCCCACAGATTCTTACTCAGTAGATCAGAGGAGATTGCAATATCATTGTCATAAGATCCCTAGTCTTTTCTGTAAATATATATTTTTTTCCATCAGGATAATAGGGCTTTGTGTGAAAACCCTAAGCTTTTGGCTGCCTGTTTGGTTCTTGACCAGTTGCCTTTGACCTGCAGTTTTGGTGGCTTTTTCAAATCTTTCATGTGATGTTGCTTCTGTCCTACTGATCACTTCCCTGGGGCAAGATTCTGTTTTGGCCTCTGATGGCTGTCAGCATTCTCCACTACTGTTACACTTGGTAACTGGAAACAAGACTCAGTCTTGCAGTTCTTCTGCCATCATCCCTCCTCAGCTTTGCATACATCTCACTTCCTTAATGGTCTCAGCCTGATAAACGTCACTGCTTAGGTCACGTATATCTCTGTACTTCCAGCCCTGGAGATTCAGAAAGGCTTAACTTCTTATTGTTTTAAAATACATTTTGCAACACACACAAATAATAATATAAAATGGAGCTGATTTCAGCTGTTGTGGAAGCCCATATCCTGATGAGTAAGGCTGTCCACAAAGAGAAAATTCTCCATTGCTGAGAGTTTGTTCACTGGGAAAACAGAAAAAATAAATAAATGCAAGAGAAGAGGTGAGTGCATATACCACATCTCCATCAGACATGGAGCAATTTCATCAATAATTCAATAATTCAATAATAAATCAACAAAAATCATCAAAAAACTCTTGCTTTTCAAGACCCTTAACTGTGGAGCAGCAGAGCTCAGTGTTGAGTGTTTTCTTCCAAGGAGAATTATTGCTGAAGGAAGAATTTACATTCAAATTACAGCTAGCTTTGAGGGAAGGGCACCAGCTTATTAAACTGTACTGAGAGCAACCGGGGTTTATTCTGTGCCCCCTGGACTTTGTGTAGGTGTGGGAAGAAGATGGAAAGCAGCAGGAAGATAAGGATTCTTTTTCCTTCTTTCCCTTTCACGTGAAAAGATTGTTCTGGCTCTGTGGGATAACTTTCTGCCTGCTCTGTAAGCAGAAAGACAGTTTTCCAGAGAGCCTAGAGACTGTAAAAGGCTACCAGCTGCTTTCTGCAGGTCTGCACACCAGACCATAGTCTAATAATAAAAAACAGATGGATGTTTTGTAATTTTGTATACTCTGTATTGTCTTCTTTATGTTTCAATAACTTCTTCCTTCTGTGTAAACCATTTTCTTTCTGCTAGCAGAAAGTTGTAGGTCTTATGTCAATAACTATATTTCCAAGCTAAATCATTTTCAATTGTATTGCATTTCAGATTAAAAACAAAACAAAAGCAGAAACGAACAAATCAAAAACAACGGTAAAACACCGCAACAAAAACAGAGAAGGAGATACTTTTAAAAAATCAACATTGTTTATCCTCTAAATCCACATTACACATTGAATCAATGCAATACAATTGGTCTACCACCAAGTTAGTATAGTGTAACAGGAGCAAACAGGCAGAGTGAAAGAGATGCCACTGAGAATTCGGTAGCTACTCCTCAGGTTTTTCAGGACAGGAGGGGATGTCTTCAAATTAGCTTTCAAAAATGATTGAGAGTGTCACTATGCAGTGACATTGACTATTTCCTTCAGCACTCACAGGAACATCCCATTGGGTCCTGCAGACTTAGGCATGCCCAATTCATTCAAATGTTCCCCAGACTGATCTTCCTCTATTGAGAGCATCTTCCATATTATTATATTCTTATATTTCAGACTTTTATATTGGTCTCAAGGATCTGGGATTCCTGGAAGATAGTCTTGTGTATAAAGATTGAGGCAGAGTTTGGTCACAGGCATCTTGCTCATGCATGCATAGGCTCCTTCCACCTTTGCTTGACTTTCTGTATATCCAGATGAGCCATTCTTGAGGCTGAAGGAGGTGATCCCTGAAAATTAAACAACTCTCCCAGGTTCTTCATTTCTCTAGGGCCATCTCCCATGAGATTCCTCCAAGCAAGTTCCTGAACAGGGCAAAATATTTTCTGCTGACTTTCAGGGATTTTTTTTTTATTTTTTTTTTTAATAGCACACTCCTAAAAAGTATCAGTTATGCTCTTAAGAATAACTTTTTGCTTCTATTTCTGTTCTTCCACGATTTCTTCAAGAAAAAACAAAAAACAGAAAACAAAAAAAAAAAACAGCAAACAAACAAATTAATCAAATAAATAATTAAACCAGCCTTGGAGAAAGAAAAAAATCAGAATTAAATTTCTCCTTTTCTATGTCAACTAGGCTACAGCATTATATCCCTTCTAGTTAGATGAGTTATGCACGTTGACCAGAAGGACATTTCTAACTCATTCATACATGCTTCAGGAAGGCAGATCAAATCTGAAAGAGGCATTTCCACACCATTTCTTACTGGCTGGCTAAATTATGCCTTCTCTTCCCTATTATTCCGTATAAATCCCATTCCTAGGAAATGATACCTCCTTCTCATTCACTGCAGTTGCCACAGAAATATGATTTCTACTTGTGGCATTAGACTCCAACACTTAAGCACTGAAATGTTTAGACTTGCAGTACCTAAGGCACTTTATGAATCTGGACCGAATCACCAAAATGGATTTGATGATTTGGGCCACAGTGATATGGAGATATGTGCAAGAGCTGGAACTACACAAAGATAAGCTGCATGCTGAGATTCTAAAAACCTTTAGTCACTTTACTGCAACTCATTTGTGCAGCTCTGACTGGGCCTCACCAGTTCATAAAATCCTGTAATCTGTTCATATGATACTTGGCAAATTTCCCTGCTCTTTTAGCTTAAACATGTTCAGATTGTCTTATGATGAGGATGAAACATATTTAGTTTTGTTCAGAAGTTTCATGAGAAACTCAGAATCTTTTCAGGCCACTTCTCCAATCACATGGATTTATTTAGCCTTGTGCTTATACTACAGCAAAAACCTACACACAGTGTTTAATGTAGCATCAACTCCTTTTATCATCATTACCAACTGAGTGATAAGGAGAATCTATTCTTATCTAAATATATAGCAATGTGTGATAAAGATTAAGTTGAAGTAGAGCTGACAATTAGCAGAGAATAAATCAGTTACTTGCTGAAAAATACCTTTTGTGTGACTTCATGAATTCTCATTTAATACTCTCTCTCCTCCAAAAAAACAATGAGGAAGGAAGACAGAAAGTGTACAGCCTTCAGGAAAGCTGAATAGCACTTTGTTTGAGATTAGAGGTAAAAATTACTTGAAATCATTATGAAATTAGTAGAAGTTTCCTAAAGAACACTCATAGACTTTTACTAAAAATAAGTAAACTTTTGGAAGTTGGAATTCTTGCATCTCTGAAATGAAGGGTCCAAGTAAAATTTGGACCTGTAGCCTAAAAATCTAGTTGCCTTAATTATTCATGTTGTTGAAAATTTCCTGTGTAACAGTCACTAACAGAATAGGCCATTTAACTGATGGAGAAATCCAGGTTCTTGCCAGCACTGATTTGATTGCTCCAATCTACTATTTAAGACATAGTATCAACATCAACCTTGTTTAAAAAAAAAAAAAAAACAACAAAAAAACCCACCTGTTTTAATAAAAGCAGCTATGACTGTTGTTTCTCTCCTGAATTCCATATCATTAGTATGAGTAAGGTGTCATTCAGGATTTAGCCACTGCCTGGAATTTCTTAGCATGGACACAATCTGGCCATTTTCACTTCCCCAAATTGTTTTGCTGCTTTATCTTACAGTTGAGCCTGGAGAGTTAGGTGTTCCTTGGACATGAGTCTTCGACTCATAGACTCAGAGAATGACAGAACGGCTTGGGCTAGAAGAGACTTCAAGGATCTCTGAGTTGCAAACCCCCACCACAGGCAGGGCTCCCAGCCTCTAGATCAAGTACTAGATCAGATTGCCTAGGGCCAACCTGACCTTAAACTCCTCCTAGGATGGAGCACCCACAGTCATTCTGGTCAACCTGTTCTAGCACTTCACCTCACTCAGGAAAAAAATCCCCTGATCTAATCTATATCTCCCTTCCTTTAGTTTGAAACTATTCCCCCTTGTCCTATCACTATCTGCCCATGTACAAAGTTGTTGGTTGGAGGCAATCCATCCATGTCCAAAAGCACCAACCCTAAGCCCAAATCAACACCGTCTTTCTGACAACACCAACCTAGCTAAAAATGAATCATTGAGGTAACATCATCGTGTGGCAGCAGCCATGACCTGAGATCAAAAAGCTTTACAGCATTTATATATTTTTCTTGAAAAGAAAAAAAACATGACTTACTTTTTGACAGTCTTATTCAGCCATGAAATTGTAGCAGGCTGACCAAAGCCAAAGTGCCTTAAACTATAGCCAGACAAACCAAAAAACTACGTGTATGGATATATTTTCTAGTCTTTTCTAAGATTTATCTGCACTGAACGTGGCCAAAACTCATTTAGATTTGAAAACTGTCAGCAGCTGGCCAAATGACAATGATTCTGGTTGCCTGTAAAGATAATTCCTGTAGTTTTATGTCAGAGTAACTTGCATCTCATTGTGTGTGTTTTGCAGGATGGCATGAACCATGAACACTTGTAGTATTTATTGTTACCATATGTTTATGCATAAGTGAATGGTCAAATAAAGACTAACAGGCTCATAACATATAAAAAAAAATGTGATGGTCAGAGAGGATTTTTGGCATCTTTCACAGTTTCTCATGCATGAGGACAGAGGTTATCCTCTGGGAAAATATGAAAAAAAAAACAAAAAACAAAAAACAAAAAAAAAAACATACCATATGCAGAGGCAACAAGCATAATCCATCACATAGTTTCCCCATAGAACAGCTCTCACATTGTAGGAACTGCAATTATCTGTGGAAAATGAATAAGAAGATGCCGAAAAGGAAGCAAGATGTTTGCTGAGCTCCATCACAAGAATTTCACCATTTTTCTCATGTGATCAGAAACAATTTCACACATTTCATTAGATTAAGCAAGAAACGTACCTATTTTCCTCTAAGAATTCCCAAGAAAGCAAGGAATATTTAGCTCCTATAAAATACATGGTGGAACTTCTAAGATTCTTGAAAATAGCTATAATCAGAGTAAAAATATAGAGTTTTGGTAACACTTAGCAATTAAACATGCAAATGCTGGAAAATGTTGATTCATATCCATTTCTACTTAGTGTAGAAAATTCAGAAATATTCACATGGGCAATGAACATTTTATCACATATACACTGTGGAACTGAATTTCATTAAATATGCTGTTAACAACTGCCTCTTGGTGGCACAGATGTCAATTAGAAGTGAGAGAGCAGGTCAACCTTAAGCACCATAAAATTCTCATAAAACAATAATAATTAACAAAAAGATAAAAGAAAAAAAAAAAAAAAAAACACAAAAAAATCAACAACCAACAAAAAAGCAATAAAATGCTCCAAAACAAAACTTTCAATCATTTCTAATCAAGATTTCAAACTCTGAAGAATCCACTGTATTCTCCTATGCAATGGATGATATTTTCATTGTCTTGCAAATTGGTCCACTCTGTCTTATATTCCAGTTTAGGCTGAAGTCAACCAATTATAACAGCATCCCACAGATGCTCAGAGGAACTGTGTAGCTTGAATGGGTCTTTGAGAATCATCCAAGGTGTCTGTGCTCAGCAATGGACTCCACACCCAGCCAAGTCACTCCAGGATTAGGGTTCTTTTTATGGAAGTAGGAAATGAGGTGCAAAAGCTGAGGCATGCGTCTTCAAGCCCCTGGGCAAACTTTGAACACTCATTACAGAAAATAGAGGGAAGGCCCAGAAGATGGCAAGCTGTGAAAATGAAAGCCATACTAGGTTAAAATACCTCACTTATTCCCTCATTAAAGTTTTCATTGACATAAAATCACTTGAGCTGAGGGCATACATTTTAAAATGTCTAAAATCCTGCTTGATCAGATAGAAAACTTACTGCACCGACCACATAATTCCAGAGCATGTAATACTTTCCATGAGAACTGTACATTTTGTTAGCAAGCCAGAATGTGTTAACTAATTGTTTTAAAGTGTCTAGTGATATTACAGAGACTTTATCTTCAGAAAATCAGGTTCCTCTGAGGGAATGCCAAGTTAGGCATTCAGAAGCATTTTGACATGCAAAAGACTTTTCAAAAAAGCAGCATTGGTTTTAATCAGATGCATTTTCTGACTAAAATCTTTATAAATCTATATATTTATATAATAAAAATTGTGTTTTCAGTCACTACATAGTCAACTATTCATAGGCCACATCATGTATTTCATATTCTTTTTAGCAAAAAATATACATAAATTAAATAAAAAAGAGAGAGAGGGGAAATGGATTCCTTCTGTGCTGTACTCCTGAATGTATGTGATTTTTTTATTTAAAGAAAGATTAGGTTTTATCTGAAGCAGGATTGTGAGACACTGATGTTTCCATTTAACCCACTCTGCAATAAAACAAAAAGTATCAACTTTAAATTCAAGATTTCAAGGGTAGGATTTGTTTGTTGTGAACTGTCTGACAGAGATTACAATAACATATAGCCAAAGCAAGAGTTGGAAAAAAACATATTGCATGTTTTGTAATTACAAACAGAGGCTTTATTGTAGTTGTCACCAAAGTAGGCAATAGGCACTGATTTAGGAACAAATCATTTGGTGAACTATCTAGCATTTTGTGACTGTCATGTGAAGCCCCCAAGGAATGGAATAAAGGAAACACCACTCCCATTTGCAGTAATGAGAGGAAAGAGGATCTGGGGAAATACAGGCCAGTGAGACTCACCTCTGAGCATAGGAGTTCATGGAACAGATCCTCCTGTAAGACATATTAAGGCACATAAGGAATGAGTGGGTAATCACCAAGGGAAGGTTGGGCCTGACCAATCTAATGGCCTTCTGTGATGGAGTGACGATACTGGTGGACAAAGAGAAGGCAACTGATGTCATCTAACTGGACTTCTGCAAGAACTTTAACACGGGCCCCCACCTCATCTTTATTTCTTATCCAAGAAACTCTTGACTGTAAGTGTGATAAGACACGGGAACAGGTTGCCTAGTGAGGCTGTGAATGCCCCCTTCCTGGAAACATTCAAGGCCAGACTGGATGGGACTGTGAGCAACCTGGTCTAGAGGGAGGTGTCCCTGCCTATAGTAGGGGTTAGAGCTAGATGATCTTAAAGATCCCATCCGACCCAAATCATTCTACGATTCTATGATCCAATTATTACACTTACAGGCTAACAGTGAGGTGTAGACAGGTAAACTGTTGAAAGGCTTATTATAAGTTAACTATATCAAGAGTGGATAATGAGGTAGAGAACATACGAGCTGGCATTAGATGAAAGTGGAAGTTGGACAGATAAATTTAGAGGATATTTTCATCTTTCATTTCTTTGTTTCTGTAAAGTTAATGATGAAAAAGAAAATTAAATCTCCAGTATATTAGTTTATACACGAGTATTTGGGATCTTACAGTCTGTATTTCTAAAGAACGTAAACCGTGCAGAATTCACAGCCAGCAAAATATTATTTCCATTATAAGATAAACTACAAATATAGCATATTGTATTCTAAAATTGTGCAGTACTCTGTGTAAAATTGAGGAAAGTGGGTACTGAGTAGACAGAGTTTATCAGGGTTTTTCTTCGTCCAAAGGCACAATAGTTTTGACTTGGAAATGCCAGAATAAGAAATAGCTGGGGGAAGCAATGTTATTTAGAGGCATGCTTTTGGCCATCTCCAGAGGGAATCAGCTCCCAGACCTATGTTTGCCTATGAACCTACAGCAGAGGAAGATTTCTGAAATGAACACAAGTGCATGCTATTAGCTGAGATGAATCCACAATTAAAAATTAACCTGCATTGTTTTATTAACATGAAACCACTGTTCCACACTACATGGGGTTCACTTCCTTTAAGCTTACTGGGTCATTTTTCAGAAAATTACTATTAAAGCAGTAATAGGTTTGAGAGAGATAAAATGCCTCAAAGTGGAGTTTTGCAAGACTTTTTTTTTTTTTTTTCAAGTAAAAGCAGATCTCACATAGCATCTTATTTTCAATTCCGGCACTGCAAAACAATAGGTGCGTGCATCTTTGCCAAGTGCTTTGAATATACGAGCTTTCAGGAGTGGAAGACTTAAGGCTTGGTATCTTCTAACATCCCTGAAACTCAGTGTGCAGTTGGCTGAACTGACAATGGCTAAGCGTCCAAGCTTAGTCTTCTTGGACTTCTGCATGAAAAGAAGCTGCATCAGCTATCTGAGATGCATCAGCATTTTGTTCTTTTTACCCCTGCAGTCTGCAACTTTGTTTGTTCTGTCTTGGGAGACCAAAGAATTTGAGAGTGGGAAAAAAGCTCAGCCTCCAGTTGATGCTATATCACACAATGTCATGATTCTATCTGCTTTTTAGTCGTATTTGTATTTCTTCAATGTGGGTACAATGGTAAACGCAGGTGTGTTTCATTTGGTGCTTGGCAGCATTGGTGCATTTATACATTATCTTAGCTATCATGGAGAGAACATAATTGCTACTCCCAACAAAAAAAAAAAAAAAAAAAAAAGTGGAAGCTCAGTTAGGAAAAGAGATCTTATAACACTTTGATTTTTCTGTATAAAGCACGAACAAAGCCAAATGAAACTAATGTAAGAGTAATTTTGGGTCCTTGATTAGCCTTTAGTTATATGTAAACATTGTTTTAGGATTCTCTGAGAACTTAGAACCAACTGATGAATTAATTTTCCCCTCCTAACACCCTGACTCCATCTTTCAGGGAAATCATGAAATTTTAAGCATAGTTCTTGTTTGTTCATCCACTCCACATAAAAAAAAAAAAAAAAAAAAAAAAAAAAAAGAAAGAATTATTCCAGCACCAAGTCCTACTAGTTTGACTATAAAAACTGTGCACTCAGGTCTCTGTCACATTTCATAGAATCATACAACATCTCGGGCTAGAAAGGACTTCAAAGTTCATCTGATCCAGCCTTTCATGGGAAAAGGGTGCCTAGATGAAACTATCTAGCATTCTGTCCAACTGTATCTTGAAAGAGTCCAGCGATGGGCATTCTACCATGTCCCTAAGGAGATTACTGACAAAATCACTGAGCTAATGAGCATGGAAGGCTTGTCTGGAGATCATTTAGTCCAAGCTTCTGCTGAAAGTAAGGTCAGCTAGAGCAGGGTGCTGACGACCATGTCCAGTTGTGTTTTAAACATCTTCAAGAACAGAGACTCTACAACATCTCTGTACCAACACCTCTGTTGAACCACTGGAAAAGTAGAAACCAGTAGGAATTTTTCTGTGTGTGTGTTTTACAGAAATTTCTGTATTTCAGTTTATGCCCATTGTATGTTCATCTGGACTGTGGTCTAAGAATAGTTGTGATCACCAGCTGTGGTGTCCGATAAGCTGAAGATTATCTGAGCTGCTGTGAGGTCCACTGACTACACCAAACAGTCCACCAGCAACATTAAAAATGTTTTGGAGATTGCTCTGAAGTACTTCATTTAATAAAGGAGGAAGCCAGCTTTTCTAACATGGCACTCTTACTCCTGAAGGAATTCAGTACAACCTCAGCTATTACAGTTTTGTGTCTGGTGCTTTTCTTTATTGAATTAGGGAGTTTTCTTATTTCTAAAATTTATTGCCTCCTTTCACTCTAACCTTTTTCTCTGAAGAACAGCTGGTTAGAAAGTGTAAGTACTTCATTCATAGAAAAAAAAAACAGTAAAAAAGTATAAATACTTATGTCAGAAAATTCTACTGTAAAATAAGAAGAACAATAGATTTTAGTAAAAATCATTTTTTCTTGTATATTTCTATGCTGGAATAACACAAACTTGACGCTAAATTTTCTTAGAAAGAACAATTTCAGTGGGTAAATGATTGACAGCTGAAAGGTGAAACTCTTCACTCCGCTGTTTCCCTGTCTTTCCTCCTTCATTTCAAAAAGCAACATATTGTTTGATAGCACAGCAATATAGGGAACAATGTCACTTCATACATTTACACATTATCTGTGTATTCTGAAAAAAACCAAACGCATTAATATATGTGCAAGTATGGGTTTATTTCTGTGTTCCCAGAACTGAAGTTAGTTCTGATCCATTTGTTTTCACAAAGACCGTGGAATCAGCCTATACACGTATGTGCATGTGAATAATTTACTAAAAACTTCTTAGATAAGGGAGGAATAAAACTTCAGAACTCATGCTTCATTGCAAATACCCTGTTGCTTTTTCGTTGTGGCTATGAAAGACAGAAACAATACAGTTTCAATCACTTCCTTCTGATGACTGCACAGTGCACTCTGTTCTGATGACTTCTCGATAGAAGCAGTGTTCTCCTTCATACAATTCACATTTTCCTTTGTTTTATTTAATCACTTTTGATGACTTTGAGATTATGCTCTTGTCAATATACAATTATCAAAAATCCATTAGCAGACATTTGCTCTATATTTCTGACAAACCTTGAGTAGATCTCTGTCTCTTTTTTTTTTTTACTACTGAAGATGAAACAAAAATGATGAAATTTTAAAGCAATTTTATTAGATGTTCCATTTTTTAAAAAATTAAAAATGCAAATGAAATCACTATGCTCCTTCAAATATTAGTATGTAGTGCTGAGAGCAGAACTAGAATGTCCTCATTGCTGATCTCCTGATTAGCAAAATAAAGCATTCAAAATGACTCTCAGATTCTTCTGGTTCTCTGATTGTCTGATGTCTAGCCATTAGTCTGAGTCTTTATTGTAGTCTTGTATTAGAAGACTACATCTGCATCTCTATGTTTTCTCTAACTTGCAAAGTGAGGGAGAGTATAATATTTTGAGGTATATTTTCAACTAAAATTCCAACTAAACAAGTTCAAAACATGCTGCCAGACACAATTAGCAGACAGGAAGCACAAATGCAAATTTAATCTATGTAGGAAACCAAGGCAGAAAATGTGAATATCAGAATAACTGGATTTTATAGAAAACTGAATTGTTACATGTTGTTGCTTTCACTTTTATATCTCCATAGTAACATGCCCTAATGAAGGTAGTTATAAAGTATGTGACATATTTATGGGGATGCTGTTGGCAAATTAATTTATGTTTTCCCAATAGATGTCCTCAAATTTTTGCTGGTTATAGTGGTTCTATACAACTGCAGATTCATAAATGAAAATCTATGTTCTCAGTGGGTATGTTCAATGAAAGCTTTATGGTGATTGTTCTCAGAATTGTATTTTTAACATCTGTTAACATCAGTTAGCCAAGGACACTGTGACTAGGAAAATGATAAACTGCTGACTAGGTCGAGCTCTGTAATAGTACTTCTTTGATATATACATATATATATATATATATATATATATGCTCTGAGCAACCCTGGTCGAACTATAAGTTTCCCTGTTCATTGCAGGGGAGTTGGACTTGAGTTCCTTCCAACTCAAATGATTCTATAATTATATATTCTTATATTTTTTTTAAGTGTGCATGTGTGTGAATATATATACAGTAATTTTAACCAGTGTAAAAGTTCAGGAACCTGGAAAATCTTTTGCATTTGAGCAAATTTTGGATAGATCAATACACAAGTCATAAAGTCATATTTTAGATTTCAGATATGGATTTACAGCCCTGCTGTTACTGAAGATGCAACCAAAAGTATAATCTTGGAATATTTAAGTATGTCACACATCAGATGAGATGAATTCACTTCCAGCTGCAGTGATTAATGTACAGCTTTGATATAGGCTCAGATATCAGCAGCATTATGGGGGGAAGGTCTACACTTTAAGGCCATGGCTTGCATCTGGGTAACAGACTGCAATAAAGAATAAGCTCCTCTTCCTTTCTGTTCCAGTGAAAGGGATGGAAATGACATTATTTCCATACAAGGGTCTTTAAACAAAATGCTACTGGTTTTGTTCCTGCTGAACTGAGCACATTAGTTACCCTTACAATACAAAGAAATTCACAAAGGCCATGGTAATGTACATCTGAAATATTTTTACCCAACACTATTTTCAAGAGTTTGGAAAAACACACTGCTGACAACAGTGGCTTTCAGGCTATGTCTATATTTACATGCTTAGCTAGACAGTCTCCACCCTACTGACCAGATCCTTTTACCTCCAAAGCAGAGAGCACACCCGAAGTGGGAATGAGAAAGCTCCCATCCCTCTTCTACCCTTAAGACACACTCAGGAACTGTATGTGAGTGTGCTCCAGTGGCTGAACGTTGCCCACAAGAGCAGTTCCTTGCCCCACAGGCTGTCAGAAGGAGTGACCCAGAATGACAAACGCAAGAGTAAGTCCAACCTCTTGAAACATGAGTTGTGAGGGACTTGTCCTGTGCAGCCATGTGCTACACAGCTTTCCTCACAGCTCTCAGCTTTCTGCACTCCTTAATAATCCCAAGACAGATGAGCTGCCCACAGGAACATATTGCAGCAATGGAGGTGGGCAAGTCACCCCAGAGAGTCACCGGACCTGTTTTTGATAGCTACTCGGGGAAGAAATGGACTTTGCTCCAAACATTCTGTTTTTCTCCAGGACTATAAGCACACTCCTCTATTTCTGTGTACAGGCACAGAAATAGTTCACATATTTTCTGTTTGGAAATTTGCCTGTTCTAAATATGTGTAGATCTTTGAGATCACCACGACCACCCAATCTGCTCTGATCCTTCATCATCTGTTAACTTGAGAAGCTCCTTTAGAAAAACTGCTTCTCTGATCTAAAAAAAAAAACAAACCAGCACAATGTTCACCTATCTCCACTATATTTCCACACTGTTAAGTATGTCTAGGGCAGTTTTGAACTTTCTAGCACCAACTTCCTACATCATTTTAACATTATCTAACAGACTGAGCGATACTAATGTGTTTTTCTTCCTAGCGTCAGCACTTACAAATTGTGGTAAAGTGTCTAATGTCCCTCTCGATGGGGGTCCTGGGTTCTTCCTTCTATAGGGTTTTTTTTGTTAATTGTCATTGCAAAGCCAATATTTCAAGTCAAATTTCAGCATAAATAACATAAATAAATAACTGAAGATGTGCCCAGGCGGCCAAGAAGTCCAATGACATCCTGACTTGTATCAGAAATAGTGCAGTCAGGAGGAGCAGAGATGTGATCTTCTCCCTATACTTAGCTCTGGTGAGGCTGCATCTCAGGTACTGTGTTCAGTGTTGGGCCCCTCACTACAAGAAAGACATCGAGGCCCTGGAGTGTGTCCAGGGAAGGGCAATGAAGCTGTGAAGGGTCTGGAGCACAAGTCCTATAGGGAGTGGCTGAGGGAACTGGGATTCTTCAGTTGTAGAAGATGAGGCACAGGGAAGACCTTATTGCTTTCTACAGCTCCCTGAAAGGAGGCTGTGGTGAGGTGGGGGTCGGCCTCTTCTCCCATATAGCAGTAATAGGATAAGAGGTAATGGCCTCAACTGTGCCAGAGCAGATTCAGGTTGGATATTAGGAAAAACTTCTTCTCCAAAAGAGTGGTCAGGTGCCAGAACAGACTGCTCAGGGAGGTGGTGGAGTCACCATACCTGGAGAAGTTCTAGAAATGTGTAGATGTGGTACTAGAGAGCATGGTTTAGTGGGGAAATATGGGTAAATGGATGATTGGGCCAGATTAACTTGGAGGTCTTTCCCAACCTTAATGATTCTATGCTTGAAGAACAGATGAGTGAAATGTTAAAAATGTTAGATACTGTTTATTATTTTTATTACACATCCATAGTTAATAAATATAGGTTTTCTTTAAAAGTCCAAATTTATTCAGGCAAGGGACAGGTGGAGTTTACTGAATTTACAAATCCTTAGTCTGTCCTTACTATGTCTCCCCTTAAAATTTACTGAATCTTAATTCCAAGAGACTTGTAAGAGGGGTAAATTAAATACCAACGTAATGACATGCAAATTTTCAGCTGGCCACTGTGTACCCTGGCAATGAATGCACACTTTCATGAGTAGCGAGGCTACCACTTTTCAATCTAAATTTAGAGATGTGGTGAATTTGTCTCACAAAGTATGGATTGATTTCTTCACAAGAAGCAGAAAGCTGGTTCTCAGGAATAAATATCTATCATTTTCCACTATTACTAATTTTCAAGGGTATTACTGCTGTTTTCATGGCGTCAAAGAGGATCTGACCTCTGCTGATCTCTGTGGTCCTCTTTGAAGTGCATTTGTGGCCAGTTATTACTGTTTATATGTTTATATTTACATGGCTTGAGGGCTAAAGGAAAAGCAGGTCCTTTTAGTGCTAGGTGCTGTACAAATAGAACTGAAGGGTGGTCCAGAGGATGAGTCTGTAGGCCAGGAATGGCATCAGAATCTGATGCTCTGCAAGGTTCCTAAAAAGAGAAAACAAACTAATAATATTATTTTAACAGTACTTTGTGTATATTTACTTTAGCTATTTACAAATTAACTTTAGTAACTGTGACGGAAAAGTTTCAAAGGGAAAAAGTTCAGGTAGACGCCCTGCTGTGAAGGAAAGCCTATTTAAGTTGTCTGCCAAATTTCTTTTTTTCTTTTAATTTCTTTTCCTCCCTCATCTCTGCAGGAGTCACATTGCTTCCACAGAAGAGTGGCCATACCTGAAGCGAAATGTTGATACTGTTTAACAGTTTGGCCACCATGCATACTATACACAAGCAAGGAGTTAGTAAAAGAAAAGCAATTAAAAGTACCAAAAAAAGGCAGAAAAAAAATTAATCATAGAGTCATGTGGATTGGAAACAGGACTCCTTTTTTTCCTGCCAATGCTGACTAGTTTGCAAAATTATACTTTGCCAGCAATTTGTCTATGCTATTTATTAAAGCCTCAAATTTTCAGAACTTTTGACTCTTTCCAGAAGCCCTGAAGTCATCTGAAGAGTTGTACAACTTTCAGACTTTCTCTGCACTTCATTCAGTAATGTTGAACTAAAACCCAGTAATTTCGTTGGAAATACTCCTTGTAAAATTTTCCTCTCCTGACAGAGAGAAATCCTTCACCCCTTAATCTCAAGCACCACATGAGATTAGGAGCCACTGACACAAGGTCAGACAGAGTGGTGCTGCCACCCAGAATCACTCCAGTCATTGAGTCTCTTGAGAAGGTCTCCTGGACTCATTCCAAAGCTGGATAGTCCTGCATCCCATCCCAGCCTTGCTGGAGCACTCATTTCCCTAAGCAACACATTTGTATGAGATACTTGAAAGCTTTCTTAAGTTATAGAATCATAGAATGATTTGAGTTGGAAGGGACATTTAAGATCATTTCGTTCCAACCCTCTGCTACAAGCAGGGACACCTCCCACTAGACCAGGTTGCTCAAAGCTCCATCCAGCCTGGCTTTGAATGCTTCCCAGGAGGGGGTATCCACAACCTCACTGGGCAACCTGTTTCAGTGTCTCACCACGTTCATTGTAAAAAATTTATTTCTCATATGTATTCTAAATCTATCCTCCTTCAGTTTAAAGCCATTAAGTTCCTGGTCTGCAAGTGGTCTGCATAAGTGCCTTTAGAAAGTGCTTAGGTTTCTTAGTGCCCCTACAGTCATCCTAGCTGTGATCAACAGAGAGAGAACAGATAAAGGGCAATGAATCCCTAGCAGAGCAGATGTCTACATTATCATGGGGTGTACAGTGTTCAGAAAAGCCTCTGTGGCACTTTGTAGAGAGGCTGAAAAACCAACAGGCTTGAAGTCTGACATTCATGTTGCTGGATACAGCTGAAATGCCTCCATCTCAACTCTCCACTGTTAAAACAACGATAACCTTTCTCTATCTGATGTGCAGGATGTGAAAAAAAATCACCCTACTTAAAATGAGATACTTCAACACTTAAAAAATAGCTGCTGTTATGTGACTGTGCCTACCCAGAATAAGATACATGCCAGTAACAGTCCAAGAAGCAGATCAGCAGCCAGTGCAGCTGCCACAGAAACACTTTTTACTATGCTGCTTCTCAACGCACTGTGCATGGGGCCTGACAAAATTTAGGATTTTTAAACACTTCAGCCCTGTTATAATCATCATCCCTCCAGGGTTGGTTTGCATTTTGCAACAAGACAGTCATCCTGACCCTGCTGGTTGTCACAGGATCTCACCTGGGTCATCATACAGGGGCCCCAGGCTGGCAGCCTCTCAAACACAGCTGTCCGCCACAAAATGGGATTCATTAAGTGAGCTGTCCAAGTGGTCTGGAACGCATTAAGGTAAAAGGAAACAATTCCATACAGTGAATTTTCATTCACTGAATTGTGTCACAGTGCTTATCAGGTATTTGTGTAAGCTGGCTCTGCAGTAATATCAAGCTGATAACAATTTGCAGCTCCATTAACCGCTGTTAGACGGCAGAACAAGCAGTCAGCTGCAAAAAGGCAGCCACACAGGAACAAGGTTTGAAAAGGCCATTTACATGCTAAGTGAATTGCTTTTGCAGATATGTGTAATGATGGTAGCATTTTCCCAACCAGCTAAATAGTCTGCTCTGAATATTAGGGTTTTTTTTCACTCATTCAGCAGTTGTGGTCTGTATGCCCAGTGAAGGGCAGAGAAACAGTGCTCTCCTACATTGTGCATTTCAAGGAGGCAGCTTACCACCACTTACATTTGTTAAGTCTTATTTGTTGGTTGCTGTGACTACTTCTTTATGTCTTAAAATATTGCAAGCAGTCCCTACTTCAAAAGATTTAAAATTCAAGCACATATATAATATAGTCAAAGACTACATATCTTAGTGAGATAGAGATGGAAAAAGAGTAAGTCATAGGGACTTCAGGAGAAATGCCTCAGCCAAGTTGTTCTGGCTCATATCGCAGATGATGAAATGTTGGAATTGAAATAAGCATCCTATGATAAAACTGTGTTAAAATTACTTCTTGAAGACCCAATAATAAAACATGAGCCTAAAAGATCAAGCTGAATGAGGGGTTATAAATGGGCTTCAGGCAAAGACATTGCGGTGGGTCAGGTAATACTGCATGAGAATGTGCCTGTTTTAAAGACATCTCTGGTCCAATATTGACTGAAAGATCCACTTACCTCAGTGGGATGATCAGTAATAATACAGTTAGGAAAGGAGCCTTTACCCAACAGAAGATAAACTTCAACTTTGTTTCCTGTATTCATATGGAAGACTTAGTTTCAAATCTTCGGCTTGGGCAGCTTGATGTCACAAACTGGATGACATGGCCATCAGTTCTTGAAGGGCCTGAGGGATCTTTCTTAAAGTGAATGGAATTCACAGGGAAGTTCCCAGGGCAGTGAAAAGGTTTCCAGGGATTATGCAGGACTTTGACTGTCACTATCCTCACTGCAGAAAGGACAGAAGTGGCAAAAGATGCTAAACTGTCTTTAGTAGATGGTAATAGGTAGTTGAAATGTTATAGAAGGCTGAAACAAGACAACTGAAAGGAAAGCTAATACGGTGACAAAGGAGCATGCTGTGAACAGACTGCTGTGAAGGAAGATTTTAACGAGTTCATTTCAACAAATTGGAAAGGAGCAATGCTATATGCTTGATGCTGATTCTCTTCACTTGACTTACATGGCTGTTTACATTTCTTTATAGCCATACCTCTTTGTGCTGAGGCAACGCTGCTTAATTCAGAGCTCTTAGGTCCTGAAGACTGTCCCTCCTTCTCACAAAATGTCAGATTTTTTCTGTTGGCTGCAAGCATCTGGTCTAAGCTAATTTTCCAGGTTCCTTCAAAATCAGCACAGAGAAAGACATTGCCCGGAGGTGACTTATCCTGCTGTGAGACAGATACTTAACAGCATATAGATGAAGGCCAGCTGCTAGCTTAGCTGTTAACAGATATCTGGGGCTTCTTTTCATCCTTATTGTCACCTTACTGGTCTTGATAAGCCATAAAGGCCTTTGAGCAGCCAAGCTGAGCTAAGATATAAAGCTCCAGTGTTTGTCTACATCAGCTGCCAGTCATGAACGCATGAACATGCACAGAACATAAGAACAGTGCTGGAATGTATTTCCCAGTGTATTCACCAAATTCCACTCATGAATGGCTCATGAACTTTCTGAGCCAAAGACGACATCTCTGTGCTGAATTGATTGCCATGATGTTTTTCTGCCATAAGTTTTTTCAGTCACGGTTTGAACAGTTGTAATTAACACAACTGTAACATCACACTATTGGTGAAATGCTTCCTTTTTATTACTGATACTGTTCTGAACTAGACTTCTACATGTTACATCTGATACCCTTTACTGATTGTGTTAGGAGAGATCATTTCAGACTGCCATTTTGCATATATCTCATGATTTTATATATTTCTCAGAGGAGTTTCCAGGCTGATAAATCTTTGTTTCTTCTACAGTGGAGTATCATTATTGCTTACTATTTCTGATTAACTTTCTGAACATTTTTCAGTTGGGTTATAACATCTTTTAATCCTGTGGAAGAAAAGAGAGTGAAGAAATGAGAAACTGTATGATGCATTTGAGATGAGGGCACATCATGAGTTTGTACAGAGGAATAATTATGTCTATTTTGTTCCCTAATTCACACTAAAAATCCCTACATTTTATTTTCTGATTTGTCTGCTGCTATGAGTACATAAAACTGACCGTGATAATTCCAGATTCTCATTTTTTTCATGGTAATAGTAGTTCAGAGTTCATCACTGGGTATGTAAATACAGTACTGGTTTTCTCTTGAGTATCACTTTATATGGAGTTTCATCTGTCATTTCATTATCCAGAAATTTAGTAGTGTGAGATAATTCTGTTATTCTTTGTAGCTGTCCTTATTAGAAAACTGTCACATCAGCCCCTTTTTAGATCTTTTCTGAATATATTGAACAGGATTCATCCTAACTTTAGCCCTATCCAGAGCAAGTAACACAAAGCTTTCGATTAACTGTAGCTGATGTACATAAATGCGGACTTCCATTTGCATCAGATATATATCAGCAAATTTCCACACCCTGAAAGGCCTTAAAACAATCACATTTCCATCCTTGCAGTTAGTATTGCCTTGGAAATCTTCTGGATAACCCATATAGTGATAGATTTAATTCTAGATGCAAAAACATTTCTGTCATATAGATTAAAAAAAATGTTTATATGGACCCAAGAGAGAAATTTCCCTCTCTGCAGCAGTAGTACTGCTGTATGACTATGGTCTGAATAGTTTCAAACTTCACACTGCTGGCACCCTGTCTAATCTATCATAGATTCCTCATAGTTGATCCAATGGTAATTCAAGATACACTGTTTAGAGTAAATGGATATTTTCCTTGTTCAACATTTACAATTAAACAACATTTAGTCAGCTCTGTGTATACCCTCATACAGTTTTATACTACAGCCCCCTTCACAGTCAAAATGGGTTTGGAAATGGTCCTTGCTATGAGAGGCAAAGCCTACGTTAAGTGTTATTAGGAGTCTAATGGTCCTAATAAAATTTAACATGGATAGAGAAAAGATCAAATTTATTTAAATAGCTTCTCAGTTATACTATTACCTATAAATAATCTGGTGTTTCAGATCTGTGATGTATCATTCATTCACCAAATGCAAGCCATCATTTTGATGACATTGTCAATGTTGTGAAGTGTTTAATCTCTGCTAACAATTTGGATACAAGATTAAAATGCTTTCTATTGTAAAGTTTTATCTAAATTAATTCTATTGATATTACTGTAACTGCAAAATCTGATTTTGACGATTAGGCATCCACACAAACCTCAAAATGTTGAGCATTTCAGTTGTCCTACAGTGTCCAAATTTCCTTGTCATTACAGTGAAAAAAAAACAAAACTCCCTGTAAACTAAAAAAGAGTTGCTGACTTCATTACATGGACAATGAGGCACATCAGGCCTATGAAACCATGCTGATAGCAGACCACTGAGTGGTAGAATGCTGTTCTATGCTATTGTATCTCCATGTTTTAGAAGGCAGTTATATTTTGCCAAGGACACAGAAGGCTTGCTCACAGTCTCTTAATTAATACAAGTTATTGCAATGGAGCAGGAAGGGTATCCAATATGGTTAAAGAAAGGTGGAAAATTAAGGCTAAATATTAAAGAAAGCTTCCTCTTGGTAAGGATAACTGAGCACTGGAATAAGATCTCCAGGGAGACTGTAGGCTTTCCACAGCTGTCATCACAGGACAGACAACACTTGCCAACAGTGTTTTAGGCTGACCTGCTGCTGCCATTAAGGAAGAGGAGGAGACTAGGCAAGCCCGCATGATACCTTACAGATCTGTCCATTCCTTTGGATTTTTTTTAACCCAACAACAAAATGAACTCCCAGCTGCTGAGTCTTTCTTCCAGTCTCCTTCCCTTTTCTATGGGTGAGCATCTTATTTGTTTCTCGCCACTTCTGTGGTTCCAACAGAATTCAGGAAAATAATTTGTTGTGTTTTAGGATATTCACTTCTGACATTTGTGCAAAGGCCCGTTAGAGCTCAATCAATCACACTTATTTAATAACTAACAGCAACGAATCCTGCCAAATAATGTTCTCTAAGTGCTTTTTTTTCCTTCTGTTGGAAGCAGGGAACCCAAAAAAACGGGAGTTAGAGGCACTCACTACCCCTATCAGAAGGAGAGAGATTATTTGAAAGAAGGAATATGCCTATCTGCAGAGGAAAGATAACCTTTGACGGATATCCTGAGCATTTGCCTTTCCCAAGAGAGAGCTTTCCCAAGCTCTATAGTTGTACTAACGCCATGCAAGCCTTCCAGCATTTACCCATCCCCACCCCCCCACCCTGTCCCAGACTGCAGAAGTGCGGGCAAAGCAGCCAGAACCAGACTGCTTTCCATGGTGAGTTAATTGAGGAGGAAAGGGATCATTAGGGTTCACTTTCTGAACTCACATTTATGTGGAGAGTTTCCAAGTGACTCCTTAAAAGAGGCCAGGCTCTGATAGCAATTACAGTATGAGTTCTGAGTAAATGCTAAGGAAGATTTTTGATGTGCCACAAAATTGGGAAACCAAGATAAAACACGCTAGCAGAGAGGCCTGCAGGGAAACAGATGTGGTAACCAAGAAGTAGTCTACAGTAGTTTCCCTGATACATGATGAATGTGTGCATGTACACATACACACACAGATATATAAACAATATATAAATGTATTTAGGCATGTATACTTATGCAAACATTCATTTATGTAAATACATTTTCAAGAACATATATCTACCTCTTCATGTATGAATATATATACATATTTTATACATGTAAATATGTGCAATTATATCCTATATATACACATACACACTATATTCACATATATATTAAAATATAGGTACATATAACTCACAATTCTTCTAAAGATGCTTACATTTAATACTTCACTCATAAAATAATTCATTTATCTTACATGATACAGATTCCTTTTATTTGTATATGCAGACAGATAAAGCAGTGTGTGCTGTCCTTCACCCTCCGCATCTATGAATATGTAGGCCTAATTCTAGACATTATTCATCATGCTCAAGAGATGCAGAGTCAGAAATGATTGATGATGGCACCAACGTGGGTTCTTTTATACACATTCCTGCTCTACCTTTTCCACACATTATCATAGTGGAAGAGATATGGCTGGAAGTTGTGTAGGAGCCTATCAGAACAAGTGGGATGCAGTTGCAGCCTTCAGCCCTCTGGAAACTCTTGGCAGAGGTGGAGCTCACATGAAGCCCTGGGCTTTTTTCCATGAATTACAGTGGCAAAGGATTGCTTCAGTTTGACCACCATACAGCTGAGTCTCAGCTGCTGCTCTGAAACTGTTGCGGGAAAAAGTGAAGTTCTTTGAACTCTGTGGCTGCCTGGACACGTCACCTGGCCTGGGGTGTTAGGAATGATTTTGTGGAATTTGTGACCTTCACTACAGACCAGAGCTCTGCTCTGATAGTTACTGATTTATCCTACGTTTTTATATAGCTTAATCACAAGAATAGAGAGCCCCAGGAGAGAGTGGTACATAAACCATGAAGTCTGGGACTCAGGAAAGCATATTTTGTCGTCTGGATGTAAGTTTTCAGTTGTTAGTACTTACGCTGTCAGTTTTAAAGTACAGCCCATTAACGATGATTTGTGGTCTGTACGCTTGCAAGTGAATACATTCATTTAGGAGGTACTATCACAATTTGCACAAAGTTTATAATATATTTTACATAGTGTTTATTTACAATAATATAAAACTAATGCAAAATACAAAAATTACAAAATGATTCCCATAAGTTGCACTGGGCTTCCTGGAGTGTATTCATAATGCACTATCCAGATGTATGCTGCAGTGATGTCATAGACAGGTTGCGACTTTAATAAGGCAGATATGTTACAGCGGAGGACTAAATATGGGGTTTTGTAGCAAAAAAATGAAAGAGAAGAAGCTCAGAAGTCAAGAGAAACAAAGTTTCCTTAAGTTAGGTGCACTGCACTGGTGAATATCCCAGTAAAAACATTTTCTACAGTAAACATAACTTTGATCCATACCGATAGTAGGAGTGACACTGTCAATGCCACACCAAGGATGAAAGGGAGCCCTTCAGCTTTTCAGAAACTGAAAACAGTCTGGTTGTGTTCGACCCACTAATTTTTGTCTGTTTCCATGGTTACAAGAAGATAACATACACCCACTCTATCAGCTCATTTTTGGCAGAAGGGAATATCTTAACAGCATTCCCCTCCACAGAGTGGAGGAATTAGGAAGCAAAATCCAGACACTACAAGAGGCCCATCTCCCTTCACACAGAAGTGCACTGGGAAGTGGGAACATTTTTTCAGAGTGCATTTATCTCAAACATGGTTGTGTTTTATGAAGAAGCAGTTTGTGCACAGAAGCTTGCAACCAAAGATTAAGAGATAGCTGCCAAAGTGCTTAAAGACGTAATTGCACTGTTGGTTGTACATAGGAGGAGGATTTAGAGACACCCACTCAAATTGGAGAGAAGGGTAGCAAGGCTAATGCTCAAGTAAACAAGAGAACTGCTTTTGCTTATTGTTTTCATGGGAACCAAAATTAGGTTGCTATGCAACTTTTACCTACTGTCAAGAGGCCATGCTTTAAACCCTTACCTCATTACTACCAGGCTGAGGATGTGGCCCACACCCTTATCTCCACACTTTTCCCATTTATCATTATTGACTTTTTCTCTGCAGGTTTCCAGGGAGCTTGGCTGTATTCAAAAGAGACAAACTAGCCTTTGTACGTATTGGAAGAGTTCTCTGTGTCAGACATACAAGAACAACGTGTTCCAGACCTCCCCTGTTCAGGTCTTCTGTCTGCCTAAGATAAAGAACCCCCAGTGCCATGAATGCTGTCTTCATCCTACAAGATTCCCAAGAAAGACAGCACTGGGACACCATGTTTTTCTAGTACAGAGGGGGAGGTTCTGCAAGAACAAACAAAAGTGCATTGAAAGCCTTTATATACATAAATATATAAACACTATATATTACAGTCAATCAACACACACACACAAGTCCCCCACAAATACATATATATAATTTCTCAGTTTGCTCTTCAATTTATGTAAGTATTGGAATAATCCAAAATTATTCATGAGAAAGTGGGGCGTTATGTGAAAAAAAATAAATAAATAAAAGGAAGTTTAAAGTATTTTAAGCATTGTGCTGAATTGAATATTAAAGCACTTCTTTGCAGGCATTGTAGCTGCTGAACACAAGGAAGTCTCAAAAATCAGGTCTATCTTTACAAGGAGACTCATGCACCATTCTCAAACTGGTAGAAATGTTTCTGTCTTACTTCTTAGAACCAAAAGATCAGTTGGAACAGTTGCTCTGGAAGTTGTGTCATCCTTTGACTTCCTCAGGCTCAAGAAAAAGCCAATTCCTGAGCCCTATCAGCATTTTGGGCTATGGCTTTTCTGCAAACCAGATTCCATAAAAGAAAGAGAACCATTATTTCTGTAACTTAGTTCAGGAAATGGTACCTACATTGGTCTTCTGTACCAACAAGATATTTCCAAATATTTTCGTGAATAGTGCTGATTTTTTTTCTTTGGATTTTGCTTCAGATATGGCATACAGTCAGATTGGGTGAGCTCTCAAGCCTTTTGGCCTCCCCAGAGCTCTGTGTCTAATGTGTGACAGACTTGCCAAAAGTAAAAAGAAAATCAAGAATTGTTCACTTCAACCCAACAGGACAGAAATAATGGACAGCAACCTACATTCTGACCTTTTTAATGAGACCTCAATTTGGCATTCTTAATAATACAAGTTTTTTCTTGTTCTTAGTATGTTGAAGAGAGATTTCGCATGACCTCCTGGAGAAAATTATGAAGGAAATACTCTAAAAAATAATTGTGTAGAATCATATCAACACTTCCATGAAATATCAGCTGTGTTGGCACAACTAACTCCACAAGACAGCTCTTCGTTTTTCTTTTTTTTTTTTTTTTTAATCTACAGAATGCCCTTCATTTTTGCTTTCAGAAATACAATACTGAACATTTGACAAGACATTGTGGCTTACTAGCCAAATCTATCCAATTTCCCTTATCCAGAGAAAGAAAAAGGGTAAGATTTTGCAGAATTAAGTCTGGCTGAAGTTTCTTTAACTTCACATCAGTGTGAATTATTGCTTCCTGTTACCCAGAATAATCTTCTACTGTATTTCTTAAGCCTGGCCACTGCTAGGAACAATGCTGCCAAAGGACACGGTCCAAGTTCTATTACAATCTCAAGTCATGAAACAAGAAGGGAAAATGTTAGAAGTGCAAAACTGAACCAAGACATTTTTATGATGCTTCTGTATATCTTTCTTTCTTGCTTTGTCTGTCTCTTTTCTGTAAGTATATATACATGCACGTAGAAATATATATATTGCTATGTTTATTTTATATATACATGCATATGCACACATAAATCATTTTGCCCTCTGTATACATCTGCACTTCGTGTTTGTGTCTATGGTAAAGCAATCAATGAAGAAACGAATAGCAAGAATATCTGACTGCCTATTCCATGCTTGGAATAGTTAAATCACTAACTTTGTGTATTTGAACAAATGCATGAACATTTTTTTGCAACCAACAGGCATGTAGTGGATACTAGGACGCACCAGTGCATTAGATAGTTTGATAGTTTGACCAAGGAGCTACCAAGTCAAGAACAATGGTATCCTCACTGAGCAGATCACTTTCCATTGCAGGAAAAAGGCAACATTATCTTAATATCTTTCTTAAAACCTTTTGGCAAGGAGTTTCAGAGGAAGACTCTGGTTATAAAACTAAATGTAGGAAAGAAAATATTTCAGGACTACTGGTTTTAAAGCTACTGTTGCCCACTTGCTGTAAAGCTCTTGTGTAAATATTGGGGTGGACTTTCCAGAAGTACCTCTGGTAGACATCTAAGTTTCTATGAAACTACATGGGAGAATGCAAGGAGTGGTGACAGTTTTGCTCAGTGACGTACAGCAGTCAGTGAACAGAAACAGCAATATCAATTATTTATGTCCCATACTGCAAATGCCCAAATTTATTAAGTTTATCTTGGTTAACCTCATGGAAAGTTTAGAAGCGAGGGAAGAAAGGGAGTATTGGCCCCAAAATTCTAAGCACTTACAAAACATCTTTTACACATATTTACAAAGTCAAGTGGGAAAAGCAGGCTGGCAGCTCCCTTTATTGCAAAGTTTTGGAGTATTAGCCAGTTCCTCTCTTACAGACCTGTTAATAGAAGTCCAAGCTCAGCTGTGCCATAGGTGAAGGAACTGCCAAATTCACACAGCGTGGAGCAGACAGACTGCATTAGACAGCATTGAACAGAAGAGACTGAGGGTTATGCATGCCTAGTCTGGTTTCACCTCTCTAATTAAGCCCTAAAAGTTACAGTACACGCAGTGTCCTGCACAAAGTGCCTAAGCAGCTCCAAAATTGGGTCTGGTTCACAGCCCTGCTTTTTCTTTAGTTTGGACAGTCAGGACTGCATGCGTTCACCCAGTCACCCCATATTCTCCCAGTTGAGTGGCAATCCTCTGCCAGTGACTATGTGCTGCTCCCTGTCCCTTTCCTCATGCTTCTGCCCCATTGCATAGCAGGCAGGAGTGTGGTGTCAGGAAAAGAGAACAAGAGCAGGAGGCTGATCCTGAGGGCTGTTCATCCAGGCAGCACCAAGATTATCATTCCAAAGAGTCCCGTTTTGCTGCCAACATTCAAGGCCGTGCACGAGGGAGCAGAGCAGCATAGACAGGAGAGCCACTGTAAGAATGAAGAGTGCTCTTAAAAAGCAATGAGAAAAGCTTGCAAAAAGCCAGAGGGAGAAGAGACAAATGCAAGACACTGTCTGATTTTATTCCAGACTCTGAGTAGCAGCTTTTTTCCCTCCTCTCAATTCTAGCAAGTTATTTATATAGGCAGCATGTTAACACTTCTCACTTTCCCATTTGTTATAGAGGCATTAAAGCACTGAGTACAATGACTACAAGAATTTCCATTTGAACAGGCTTAAACCATATTTTTTTTCTTCCCCAGTTCTGCCAGCTCTTTTTAGCCCAAGTAATCATTAGTGCATGTAATGACATTAGATCTATGGCATTATGCTCTAATTTGGAGCTGCGCTGCAAAGTTAAAGTGTATCCTTCAAAAGTTGCAAAGAATTACGCCATATGCTTTTCAAACCATGGTTCATTTGTATTTTCTATGTCAGTCTTCACATATGAGTTTCAAAGCCTAATAGGAAGAGAGCAGATATAAACACAGTGAGAAAGATATTTTCTTGAATTATTGCCCAACTCAATATGGATTTCAGCAACATTCCTCTGGAACTGGCACTTTATTCAAGTAGTCTCTGGAGAGGCATCTGACTGCATGCACTCAGATGATACAGAGGGGTGAGGGATGGGTGTAAGGAGAATTTATCTTCCAGTCTCCAAACATGGGGATAATAAATTCACTCCTTTAAAAGCTGAATATCCACTGTAAATGGCTCAGATATAAAAAACTGAAACTTCACCAGTGAAATGCTAGGTTTCCCTATCCTTCCTTTCTTATTTCTTTTTGTATAATTATCCTTTATAATCAAGAGCTACAGAAAATACTATAGTTGTTGTAGAGTAGCACTCAGAGTTTATCTGGAAAGGGGCACTGTGGTTTGTTGCTTCTGCCTATCTCTTGTCCAACTCAGTGGACTCTTGAGTTTGAGTCATCTGGTTGTTGCTGCAATACAAACAGAAGGGGCTTATGAGTGAAAGTGGGCATCTGTCTGACACGAAGTCTCAATGTCATGGTTTTATGTTGTTTTTTTTTTGGTTTTCAGTATTCCGCATCAAAACATCGTATAATGTACTGGGCGTTACTTGAATGTTGAGTAAATACAAGTGGTCTAACATGATCATTACAAACTCACAGATGAATAAAATCCACATCAGATTTACCTTGAACCCCTTACCTCTGATGTTTACTGCCAATATTTAGTCCAGTTGATCCAGTTTGGTGAGGCACTGGCACAGGTTGCCCATAGAAGCTGTGGATGCCCCACCCCTGGTGATGTTCAAGGCCAGGTTTGATGGGGCCCTGGATAGTCTGGTCTGGTGGGTGGCAACCCTGTCCATATCAGGGAGTTGGAACTGGATGGTTTATAGGGTTCCTTCCAATCCAAATCATTCTATGATTGTATAATTCACATATTTCACTGTTCAAGAGGTGCTGCGGAGCGCATCCTTTCTGCCAAGTTAGCTGGTGGGTAGAACTACATTGCTCTGATGACATTAATAGGATTGTAGCAACATCCCTTGCTCCTAATGACACATGTGGAGGCATTTAACAGTGATCATATCTACACTACCACATACATGTCATCCCTGCTAGCAGTCCATACATCTCAGCCTAATACCAGGTATGTCCATGTTGCAAAGCATCTGATTGCGCATTTGTTTTAGAGTCAAGTCACAATGGAGTGGTGGAAGGATTGATCTCAAACTGTCTACAATAGTGTGATATGGTAGGGTGAGGTGCCCTCGTAGGAACTCAGGGAAGCAGAGAACAAAGCCTGGAGGAATGATGGAGGTTCACGCAGTGCAAAGGGATTCAGGATGTGACCTCTAGAATACATAAAAAATGGGCACTGAAATTCCCCCCAGAACCACACCAACCCTTTGTTTTGTTCACTGGAAAAGGAGCCTCAGGAGTGAACTAACATTTCAGCAGGGGACCAGGTGTAAACTAGGCAGATAAGTTATCCGATAGCATAAACATGCTTTCTACATCTGCTTCCAAGCAGTAGTGAAGCAAAACAGATTCAAAAGCTGAATCAACAGACCAGAAACTCTTAGATCTGAATCCAGTCGGATGTTTGAACTTACAGTTTTCAAGCAGTTTATTTAAGTCCTTGTTCACAGACCCCACAAACAACCTGGAAACTCTGGTACATTTGAAAGGTGGGTTTTACCCACTTTCTGCTCCTCTGGCTGTGTGGGGCCGTTCCTTTGCCATCTGTTCACAGAAGTGTTTTGCTGGTATTACTTTACCCTGGCTGTACATTCAGAACCAGCTAAATAAATACCAACACTGTCATTAGGCAACGGTGGAAGGAAAAACAAACACATTTAAAAATTCTGTTTATTCATGCCTTTAAAATCCCATCTTTAAACAGCTGTTCAGGATGCCAAGCAGCTACTGATACATACAGATCTACATATTTATGAATAAAGATGTACTTCAGCTACTCTTCCTGAAATCAAAACACAATTCAGGAAATTAATGAACATCAGGTAAACAATCTACAGAATCTATATTTTCTGATTTTGCTGTATCTAAAATATTCAAATATCAATGCTTCGGATAACAAGATTGCACTGCCACCAATACGAATAACATTTGAATAGAACTTAGTAATTAATGCACTTTATATCCGTTCTCCTAAATCTTACAGAACCAACCATCAGGGAAAGGAGAACGCTGACACAAAAGGGATGAAACTTCAAGTTTTCAAACCACATGATCTCTCAGAGGTCTGTGCACAGCAGTTCTCAAGGAAATTCCTGTCCATCCCGACTGAATCTTAGAGTTGCAGTTTAGCATATGTTTTTCAAACTAGATGGTTGTTCTTATGGCTGATGAACTTCACACAAATGCAAAGCAAAACCAAACCAGTTGCTGGAGCACAGAGGGTTTCCTCCATTTGAAAAGCATCCCTAGAAAGCCTACAAGTAGTTCAGCAACCTGTGTGGCATTCTGTTTCAGATCTCAAAATGAGAGCCAGGGTATGGACCCAGAAAGTTCAGTTGCAAGTGTTGGAAGAGACCTGATGGAAAAGGGCTGCAGGCAACCCACACAGATCCAGCATTTTAAAACTGCCAAAAACTGGATCAGTATTGCAGCTGCTGCAGGCTGGCAAGGGTTGCAACTGTCTTCCTCATACTGCCAGTTCTCAACAAATCTCAGAGGTCACCAGAAAACAGCAGAAAAGCCAATTTCCTAATCTCAAGTGTAGCAATCCTGGATTTCGGCACACAAATAACTCCTTGGTAGCGTGTGCTGTCTGCTTCATCTCAAGGATGATAAATCCCATATTAAACAGTCCCCAGTCTCAAGTTCTTTGAGTTCCCAGCCCAAAATAAAACTTAGCTCTACCCCTAAAAACATTTGATCAATAGGGTCTACAAAAACCTTGAACCTGAGGGTGCCATTTGTGTATGTGCATTGGATCTTATCAGCATTGCCCTAGCAGTCTCCACAAAGTCAGGGCAAAACTGCTAAGGAAAACCTGAGTTTTTCATCCTCTGCTTCCAAAACATTGTCCTGCAAGAGGTCTAAAAGTAAACCCCAGATAAGAGTGAAAAAGCAAAACCTAAGCAACAAAATTGACATTTACAACAAAATTCTTTCTCCTTGTTAACACTTACAACTTTTTCAGCTATGTAGAAATGCACATGTGCATTGCCAGTGTATTTTAGAGTTTTTACACGCCCAGTATATCCTGTCTGTGATACTACATTTTGTTAATCCATTGTCAAAATGCAGAAAAACATGACCAAGGAAAAAGCCTTCTGTCTTCTCAAGAGCATGAATGATAGAAATTGGAGTGCTTAACACTGTCACCAAAGCAATTGGGGGCAGTAATGGATGGAAACATGTAGCTAGTATCTGTAAGCCGGCATAAACAAAGCTAGAGACAGAGTGCTAGGTGATATGGAGACAGAGGATCAGTGGTGACCTGTCAGGCTGCCTCCTCTGCTGTGTCACTAGGGGCCAGCTCTGACGGGAAACAAGTGGTGACATGAGATAACAGCATCCGGTAAAGACAAAACCTGCACTGAGGACTGAGAGCACGGAACAAGGATCATGGAAACTCTTAACTCAAACTCATGTTCTACAAGGAGATATTTTGTCTGATGTTCAATACGTTCAATATTTTCCCAAAGCACAGGGAAGTCTACTTTTTTTTTCTCACCGTTAGTCCATTTATGAATTAATTGTCTTAGTATCTGCTCAAGTAGCAATAATCTGCTGCCCAGATCGTCTGAACACAGCAATGTGTGTGCTTTTATGCTGTGTTTGATCTGTGAATAGAAGACACAGTTATGTAACAAAAGGCATATCTATGTAGACACAGCTGTAATCTCTAGGCACAGGCTGGGCACAGTGGAAAAGCTGAGCAAAAACACTCTAAAAATATGGCTACTGACTCTTTATCAATTTAAAAATATAAACTTACCAAGTGAAACTCTTCTGAGCAATTAGACTACTTAGATCCCCAGACTTACTTTTTGCTATTATCAGTTTTGTATAGCATTAATAACCGGGGTTTAAAGACCTAATGTATTAACTATAGCTCGTGTGTACCAAGATGGGCTCTCTCCAGAAGACTGTGCAGTCTGATCTTTTTTGCAGATGGCGTAATTCTATCCTCAATGAGCACTCTGTAAAATATTAATTCTCATTTTTGGTGAAGTGTAGATGGGCACTGAGGGACATGGTCTAGTGGGTATCATGGTGTTGGGTTGGTGGTTAGACAAGGTGATCTTAGTGGTCTTTTCCAACCTTAATGATTCTGATTCTATGATTCTGTGAAAGGAGATGAGGATTATGAAGGTCGTCATGGAACAATGGACAAATCAGAGATTCCTGCCTGTGTTGATAATCTGATGTGAATCTTTATGAAATGGCTCGTGAACATCCTCCTTACCCCCCTAGGAAGTGTTAAGTGACACCCTTCTCATTTGTCAGCACACCCAATTGTTATAAATTCATTATGGAAAGGAAAATTATGTCTCAAAGCTTGGCTGACTAGCAAAGGAAACCCAGACTCTTCCGGTACAGAGTTAGCCCTGATTTAATCCTAAAGAAGAGAACTGCAGATGCCAAGCTGAATTTAAAGCATCTGCAGCATTTGAAGTTTGCAGTTAGTCAAAGGAGATAGCCCAAGAAGCTGGTCTGGAGGAAGAAAACCACAGCAACCTATGGGGAAGAGTTGGCAGCCAACAAAACAATACTCCTCTGAGGTCCTTGAGGCGGCCACAAAGCAGCTAGACTTTCAGCTGAGTTGTAACTGACTGGACCTATGAAGAAGAGAAAGACATGAAGTTTCAGGGATTTATTTGCAGAAAAACTCAAATGTAAGAAGATTATGAACACAGAACAGCATTCCCAGAACTGATTGCAGTCCTACAAATCCCTTTTTGCCTAAAGCTATGCAGTACTGTTGCATTAGATAAATCATTCTTTTCTCCATAGGTCTTGATCCTGACAGATTTATAAATAAGCTGACCAAGTTCACTTTGGTTTGAAATTAATTGGTATGCTTTCTGCACACAGCTAACCTAATTTCACAGAATGCATTAAAAAAAAAAAAAAAAAAAAAAAAAAAAGTTGCACAAAAGCGAAAAACAGAGCCACTCTTTGCCCAGGGAATAAATAAATGTGACACTACAGTGTCCTTCTCAGAAGTGTAAGTTTTTTCCTTTTTCACTAAGTGGAAACAACTTTATTATAGCTCAAAATATCTATTTTTTTTTTCTATAGCTGCCCACATCTATAAATATTCACAAAATAAACAAGGGAGAAAAAATGAGAAGACCAGGTTATTGTGGTTATGAAAGAGCTCTGTCACTTGCAATATAGAAATTTAAATACACTCCATGTAAAGTTGGACTTTGTATTTGCCATAATCCTTGGAATCCTGTTGATATCAATGATGCATTAGAGAGCATTCTTTTATAGATACTTCAGATTGTTATGCCATGTACACGGAGTAGAATATTGGCTCTTTTGAAATGAATATGAAAATTGTCATTGCTTTCAGAGGAAAAGAGATTTTAACCTATTACCTCTTTAAGTTTATATTTGACCTTACGCATTAGGCAAAAAATAAACTAAACAGTAAATATTACTCTGGTGAGACATGTCAGTTGAACAGAACAGGTCCTTATAGAGAAGGTAAACTCTGGTTTTAATATTACAACACCAGTTTTTCTGAACAGAATGTAAACTCAGGGAAGTGTATTCATACTTTAGTATGATAAAATCTTCTTTATTGAAGACCAGACTGGAAAAGGAGCAAACATGCCTACTTTTTATACAACTGATGCAAGAAAAGAAAGTAAGATTCAGGACAAAAACAGAAGTTGCACATGAACTTCTGTCCTCCACATATCCGGGTTCAGATGTTATGAACTGCAACGTAAGATGTAGTACTCATCTTTTAAGAAAGATAACAATCTTTCCTACACAATACTGTGATAACAGCTCAAGGGAATCTATTCAATACATGCCTTGAAGGATAATTTTCTTAGTGCTCGAGTTTATTTCCTCACTGGTCCTCAAAAACTATGGAGCATGTATCATTTCATATTGTGCATTTTCTGTGCTCATCTTCTTGTCTCTATTTCCCATACTAAAGAATCATAAAGCAGTTGAGGTTGGAGGGCATCTTTGAATGTCACTTAATCCAACATGCTTCTCAAAGCAAGGTCAACTAATTAACACTACTGAAGTCTGTGTTCAGTCAGGTTTTGAATATCTCCAAGGATGGAGACTCCACAGCACCTTTTGGACAACTTGTTCCAGTGGTTGACCACCCATCATAGGGAAAAACATTTTCTTATTTTTAAATGGAATTTCTTCTGCTGCAGATTGTTCCCATTGTTTCTGGTCCAGTCACTGGGCACCACTGAGAAGAGTATGGGTCCATCTCCTTTACTATTTCCGTCTATAAGGTACATATTGATCTACAAGGATAAGATTCCCGTAGACTTTCAGTTCTCTAGGTTGAACAGACTCATCTCAGTTTTTCATCATATGACAGATTCTCCAAAGTCTAAACCATCTTCATGACACTGCACTGGACTTGCTCCAGTACATTCATGTATCGTTTGTACCCAAAGCCAGATATAGAAGCCAAATGCGTCTCAACAGGGCTGAGAAGAGGAAAAGGATCACCTTCCTTGATCTGCTGGCAACACTCTGCCTAAGGCAGCTTAGGAGGATTTAGCCAGCTTCATCACAGGGGAATATTGCTGGATAAAATCTGTGAGGATCTCCAGAACCTCTGCTGCAAAGCAGCTTTCCAGCTGGTATGCCCTGGCTTGTTCTGGTGCCTGCTATTTTTCCCCAGTGGCAGGACTTGGCATTTCCCTTTGCTGAACTCTTTGTAAGAGTCCTGTCAGCTCATTTCTCCAGCTTGCTGAGGTTCCTCTGAATGGCAGAACAACCCTCTGGCAGATCAGCTACTCCTTTCCATTTTGTATCATCTGAAAAACTGCTGAAAGTGTGCTTTGTCCCTTTATCCAAGTCAATGATGAAGAGGTTAAAGAGTATTGGCCCCAATAACAACCCCTTGAATATACCACTAGTGACTGTTTTCCAGCTAAACATTGTCTCGCTGATCACAATCCTTTGATACTGGAATTTCAGCTACTTCTGTGACTCCTCATTGTGCAGCTCTCTACTTTGTACTGTTTCAATTTGTCTATGGGGCTGTTATGGGAGGTAACATAAAAGGTCAGTCTAACTATCTTCCTTTATCAACTGAGGAAAATCATCATTACAGAAGGTGAGCAGATTAACTGATTTCTCCTTTGGAAATCTCCACAGAATAATCTTAGTTATCTTGTCCTTCATTTCTGTAAACGGTTTCTAGGATTATTTGTTCCATCACCTTCCCATGGAAAAATACGAGGCTGACAGACCAACTGTTCTCCAGACCCTCCTTTTTACGAATAACTGCAATATGTTTGGAAGGTATGCAGCCACATATGCTGTGTAACTAACTGAGAAGAAAAGAGATCTGAGAAATAAATCATATAATCCAGCCCAATTCTGTGGTTTGATGTTGGCCATTATTTTGTGTTTATTAGCTTCCTGTAGTACAGAGCCAAAGATTAAGGATGATGAAACATGATTAATTTACATCATTTGTTGGCTTTCTCTTTGTGAAAGAAACATGAGCTTTTCACTTTTATGTATCTATATATACATAAATAAAGGAGCAAGGAGATTTTGTCCACGCTATAGAATACATACAAAATATATATTAATTATCAGTTTAGATTTGCACGTTGTGCAGATTTGCCCTCAAAGCTATGATAAAGCATTTAAGCACTCTCTGAGCAATATTTACTTATCCAGTGTGCCATAGAGTTTATGTTTAACTTTATGTTTTATGTTGCAGTCACTTCAAGGAGATTTACAAGTATAACTGAAGCTAAGCATTTGCCTAAATGGTTTGCTTAATAATGATGAACACTGAATTAGGGATTAAAGTTGCTTACTGCTTACTTGAAGCCCGTATGGCTCCATGAACAGCTCCTCTTAGCCAAAGGTACTTGCACAAATCTTGCCCTAAAGAACAGTTTAGATGAGAGTAAAATTATTTTTTCCAGCAAGGATTTCAGAACTGAGATCTTTACTTTTTTTTTTTTTTTTTTTTTTTTTTTTTTTTTTTCCCTAAGAAAGGCTTCTTCATGTAAGCAAACCATGAATGTGCCACCACAACATCAGTTTAACTGAAAACATCTTTTGCTAATGGGGCATGGTATTTCCTTGTTGCACCACATTAACTTCATTTCTTTGGATCAGGTAATTAAAGCTAATTGTCTCTTGAAAACAGCGAATGAATTACTCACACTGTTGTACTTTCTAAGATTATCACATCCAGCTGTTGCATTTATTAAAAAAAAAAAAAAAAGGAAAAAAATTTGCATGAGATTCACCAAACTATTTATTTAAAGTTGTACATGCTGAATTATTTAGCCAAAAGATAGTTTGTAAATAATATTTTACACAAATGGAGGTAGACAGGAAGGGCCAAAACAGTAACAGAGGATATGTCCTCTCTGTCCTACAGGCTCTTCTGTCTCCATGGGTATGTTCAGGGCTGAGGAGAGTTGCCTGGTACCCCCATCTTCCTGCTTTAGGACAGTGGAGGATGGGACACACCAGAGGCATTTCAGCAGTGGATGTGATGCCAAATGCAGCAAGCTCTTAACCACTAAAAATGACAGTGCAGAGCCCAAATATCAAAGCATTCAGGTGATGGCTTTGCTCATGTCTTGAAAACAGGTGAGTGGGTATTTGGAAAACAAACTTACAAACAATGTCTTTTTCCCTTCTCTCTCTAAAATTTATAAAGAATGTTTGGGCTCATGTGACTGTTCAAAAGAACAAAAGTTTATGTCAGGAGGTGCATGTCTGTGCTGATGAGCACAGGTACAGGTGCTCCTGCCACCAATGTACTCACTCAAGCACTGTAAGCCAGGGACACATGCAGACAACCCCTAAAGAAAAAAATACACATATATTTGTATGTGTTCAAATAGTAGCTATAAACAATGAAGATAATGGAAGGAAATAAACAAACAAAGAAACAAAGAAAATAATCATTTCTTGAATGTAGTTCAACAACGTCATTTAGAAGTCAGTAAGGCAGTAGCTCAAACATGAAACAAAACTAAAACATCTAGTCTTTGCCACACTGTTGCACAAAACACTGTGTAGCTTTGGAAGGAAGTCCAGTAAAACTTCCTAAATTTTTTTCTGCCGCGCCCTTGCCTTTCATTTTGAAGACTACAGATGTTTGGCTCCACTCTGAGGACAGATAGAGTAGCTTCAGTGTGTCGGCACAGCTACTGTGTTGGTATGAGAAAATGAATTAAAAAAATGGATAACAAAGAGTTGGTTTGAGGTAAATGTCAGGGCAAGGGAAAGGGAAATTAACATAGGAGTAATTACATCATTTTAATTAATCGTCGCAGCAGTAAAAATATCTGGTTCAGATCTCACTTTCCTTCCTTTTTCTTCTCCATGACCTCAGCCTTTATCACGTTGCCTTTATCTGTTGGTGCCCATAGTGACACGCAGACTTCCAGAAGACTTTGCAAAACACTAACCTCATTTAGTTGATGCAAATGCCCAGCATTGTTCTAGGGACGGGAGCAGGCCTGCAAATGCAAAATTGCTCTGTTTATTTCAGGAAACTAATTGTCTCAATAAGCAACTTTCTTGTCCGGCCATTCTGCTCCTTGTTTCAGGATGTCAGTCAGTGTCAAAGTGTTGGCAGTGGTGGGAAGACAAAGACAGCTGATGGTCTCACCAAGCTGCATTGCCACTCCACATGAGTATTAATGTTCACAGCCCAGACAAGTAACAAACAGAAACTAATTAACTTACAGATGCAGCAATATTTAAAATCTCTCTCGGTTCTCTCAAAGACAGGCAAAAACCCATTCCATTCCCAGGCTGAGTTACAAGCCACTCATGCTAAAATGTAAGTTGACATGTTCTTCTAGCTCATAAAGGGGTCATTAGAAAACACATATTTTCAAAAGTCATTCGAAGTTCCAGAAGGACACACTGTGTATACCATCAACCTAAATAAAGGACAGTTCCAAATGCTCTAAATCAGACTCCACTGTGGCACTTACAAATAGATTTCCTGAAAAGCTTCTGATAATTTTTCCCTTTCTTTGATATCTAAATGTGTGTCAAGCCATTTGGCTGGCTGCAATTAAGAAGAAGAAAAAAGAAAGAACTGTTTTAACATATCTGTCTTCGCTATATATCTTTTCTATCAAGTGCGTTGACTATATACAACATCTGCTTTTGCACATAATAATCTTGTATTTTTGCATGTCTTGTTGAGCATGAGCAGAATGCTTAATTGCCCTCCCAGGACTTAGATATGACATTATACTCTACATGCATATGCAACCTTATGCTATTATGCTCCATTTTTCTATTTTCATGATGAGGTTTGTATTTCTGGATGATCTCAAAGAAGTTTAGAACATATATGCATACATACTGTGTTTAGACATGTGTATTATAATATATATATACATGTTTATACATGTATGTAAGTATGTACATATATATACTTATATTTGTTTGCAGTCCTGATAAGAAGTTTTTCTCTCTGACAACGACATTGTGCCCTCACCAGTTTAAGTCAGTTGCTTAGGACTGCAAAGTTGTTCATCATTTCAGTCCAATACATTCATACCAGAAAAAATTCCCAAGAAGATATCTCTTCCTCTCCCCATTGTGGTGCCACTTTAGTAGTAGAGCACATGTATTTATGGAGGCGCTAAGGGATACAAAAGACTCCTTTTGCTAATATAAGCCATGTCTCCAGCAGGAGGCTTTTCTGACAGAGTAGCACTGCATCAGTAGTGTCAGCTGCAGACAGCTGCTGAGAGGGAGCGTCTGATGCCTCAACAACTGCAGCAGCACCGGCTGCTTTTTGCCCATTACACAGAACTCCAAAATCTCCTCAAAGAGGCTGGGGATTTCAGCAGTGCCAAATGCTAACAGTCTCCCACTGTGGCAGCAGTTGGAGCAATGAAACATGCGGTTGGAGTGATCTCCTCCTTGGAGCAGCACCAGCAAGAGGAGGAAGAGTAGGGAAGAAGCTGGGACTTCCCCCAGGGTCTTCTGGGAGCCTTGGTGGGATGGTCATGGTTTGAGGGCTGTGCTGAGAGCCTGGGAAAGAGCAATGGACATTGCATGGGTTTTAAATATATATCAGTGCTACAACAAGTGACATGAAGTACCTTTTTTGGTTCTTCCATATCCTCTGGAGCTCCACTTTATGTCTACTGCAACCTAAGAGCCTAGGCAGTCATTTCATGTTCCTGCATTCACAACAGACAGAATGTTTCTCTAATGAACAGTTTGGTTGAAAGAATGACATTTAGTTCATTTTACTGTCTTTTTTCCTTCCCAAGAAATACTGATCCATGGTACAAGTCAGAAACTTTCCACTGCCCGAAAATAGTCATCAAATGACAGAGTCAGTTTTGGGGCAAAGGACAGTAACTGCACAACCGTCTACGTCTTTGGGAAGAGAAGAAGATAATCAGAGAAAGACTATATTGGAATCTATTCCAATTTCATTTCAGTCCAAATGACTAGAATGCACATGCAAGCAATTAGTCAAGTGACTAACTTGTCATTTGCTTGTGGAATTATCCACTGTGTGTAAATACCCTTTATCCCTCTGTGTACCAACAGTGTTGATTCTTGGGATTTCATGAACTAAATGGTCACGTAGCTCGCTGCCTTTCAGCCTGGTCAGTTTATATCAATGAGACTTTGGCAGTGATTTTATCAGAGTGACAACACACATGGGCTCCCTTTTTTTCTCTACCACATGGTACACAAAAACAACTTCTTTCTTACACCTCAGCTGTAAGAAAGGCTGATTGAGGAAAGGAAGTCTTCCTGCCTCTCATCATTTACACTGCTAAGCCAGAATAGACAATGACTTCCCCTGCAGACTGCAGAGCAACAGAAAAGCAAGAATCTCATTTGGGAACTCAGATTCTGTCCATGCAACAGAGCAGACTTTGTTCAACCACAGTATATTCTCTGCATTAGTAGATGGCCATTCTGGCACTGTATTCAATTTGTATAATGTATTTTCTATTTCAACAGAACTATTTAATGGAAATTTAACAGTTAACAAAAGAAAACAGATCAGTCCCATAGGAAAAAACGCTCTTAGAAAGTATTTTCAGATATTAGTATTATCAAAAGAGCAGAAAAATTAATTCCTTTACAAATATAAGCTTCTTAAATGCAGTAAAAAAGGATTTAGTGAATTCACCAAAAGCCTGAATAGACTCCATTGTTCAGAGTTAATTTAAACCATCCTGTGCAGTTTCAGTAATTTAAATACCACTTGCATACGAGTCAGAGAAGATCTGCTTTCTTCTCCCTGAGTCATATGAGAATCAGGAAACAGTTTAGGTTAGGAATCATGCTTCACAGTTTCCAAAATATCAGCATATATTCCCATGTCTCCAATCAGCAAAGAAGCATCAAGTGCATACTTTTCTTCATTCTTTGGATCTGTTCACTCTCTGAAATTGTTGCTGGGAACACATTACTACAAGATAGAAATGCAGAAAAATTCATCCTGTGTTTATGTAGGCCCTGGTCCTGCTAAAAGCATTTTGTGGGAAACCTCCCGCACTTACATGGAGTCCTTCTGACTCCAGCATTCCTCGCTCAGGCTCTGAGACCTGCTGCATGGAATTTTCTGCAGAATTGGAGGCATGTAGCTGTAATTACATGCCTTTCTTAAATATGCTTTAAAAAATGTGTCTGCCTAAAAAAAAAAAAGTTATTTTCAGAGTGAGCACTTCTTGCTGAGATTCAATCACAATTTCAAGTGGCATCTGAAGGCACAATAGTTTTCTAAGCTTGAGGTGCAGAAGAGATGAGACAACCTCAGGCTCAAGTGATCTCGAAAATTTGTTGGGAACTGTTCCTTCTTACAGTAGCCTTTGGTTTTGTTCTCATGGCTGAGTAAAGGAAATAAATGTGAGCATTATGCTGCAATGAAGTGACGAATCAAAATTCCATACCACTGTGTCCCATCATTTCCCACAGGAGATTCCTATATTCCTGATACAATAAGTGATTAAGGACCTTATTTTTCATAGACTACATACTCAGCTTCTTTAGGAAAATATTCATTAGGATCCATTAGAGAAGTCATTGGCAGAAAGCAAAAAACACAGCCTTGCTTGCATGGAATCTGGGTAAAGAAAGAAGTAGGTGTTAGAGGAAGGGGGGATTTTGGAGAAAATACCTTTGCATATGGCAACAAAGGCCATCCTGACTCCAGCACTTCAGCAGGTACACATCATTGTAGCTTCAGTTCTAAGGCCAAGCAGAATAAAGCTAGAGGATCATTTGTACTTTAAAACGAAAATAAATGTTTTCTGTACTCGTGGCTAGTAAAAGGTTGTAAAAATTACTTATAAAACTCTAACTTTTAGGAGAGAGGACACCTGGAGAGACTGGGGAGGCAAGCAGATCTATACCTATAAAAGTGCTTGAAACCTGCAAGTGCTAGTAAACCAAAATAAACCAAGGGACAGAATTGTGACAGCAATGAGCCAAGTGCTGTGTTCATGCTCCTGGTGAGCAATCCTGGTGGCAAGACAGAGAGATACCTACTGAGAATTCAGACACCATTAAGGGCTCTGTCAGAAAAGGAGTGAAAGAATAACAAAGCATTACACAAACTAAGGGGTCTGGCTAGGCTTCAGAGGTGGTCTGCTCTGTGTTGGGCAAGAGACCGGTGTTGTGGCATCCAGCTCTGAGAAGCCTGACCAGCTGCCAGCAGAGAGTGTCTGAAGGCTGATGAACTGGAGTCCATCAGTGTTAAGGTCAGGACGTTGAGGGGATTCTGAAAGACACAAACAATTGGGAAATGCCTGGATGAGAAAGTGTGAACCAAATCCAACAACCAACGGAAAGAGCAATTTATTTTTATGGACTTTGCACATATTTACTTAAAGTAGGCTCCTTGAAGCAAATTGAAGAAATATGGGGAAAGTCATAGACCAAAGAACTGAAGTTTGGAAGAGTAAATCTTATCAAAATGAAGACATTTATCACATTGGGTGGCAGCTTTACAGAGCAATTTGAGTGAACACGTTATGCTTCAGAAGGAGTTTAGGATGTAGTTGTATAGGACTGTAGGCTATGTAAAGTCAGCTCACAGCATTTGATAGCATGGTTCCACTACAGAAGGGAAATGTGCTCAGAAAGATACTGGGATAGGGGAATCAGTTATAATATTTAGAATGCAAGGAGTTCCTCTGCTCACTTTTATTAGGTGAATGGCACAAATTGTTCTAAAGTACCATAAAAAAGTCACCCACAAGAATCTGCGAGTGACCACATTTTATAGATCTTCTCCAGCCAGGAGGTGAAGAGATATTTCTTCCCTTGAGTGGAGGGCAACCAGTAGGAATCTTTCCAAGACAAGGATTTATAGACATAACAATTTAATATTTGAGCCTAGATGCATGGTAAGAAAACCTAGCCTAGAAGAGCACATTATACTGCGGTGATCATGAGGTAAGGATGTGTGTTCAAGGCAGGACTTTGTTTCAAGGTGGTTTAGCAGTAATCCCACCAAATTTGAGATGTGACATCATAAAACAAATACTGCATAATACCTGTTGATAGAGGAATGGCTGAACTACACCAGCAGGGTGTGCATACAATCTAGGCCTGAATATTTGACTGTAAGCAAACACTGCAACACTGTGTATTTGCAAAGAGGTTTAATAGCAAAAGCAAAAATTGAACAGATTTCTGAATGCTCAAGTGGTTATAGTGAGAAAAGGTCAGAATCAGCATATCCTCTCTGTATGACAGGACTCGATATTGGTGCAGTTCCACTTTGAAAGAGTGGTCTACTGGCAGTACGCAGGTATCAGCTGTGGTAGGAAAACTGAGAGGAAGTTTTGCAACATCATTTTGTAACAGTTAGAAGCCAGAGAACAACACAGCAAAATTAAACTCCTTAGTGCCAAATGGGTATTTGAGCAGAAGACATGCCAAACAGTAAAACGATCTTAAAGCAGAAACCATACTGAGAAAATATGACTGCAAAACCAAAATACAAAGAAGAATACTGATTTATATTTCTATGTACTCTCCCAAGTACTTGACTGTGAAGTTTCTTAGAGCAATGACAGAGAGAATATAACAAAAATTAGGAGAATGTAGGAGACTGAGCCCAACTCAGGTTGTCAAGACTGAGTCTCATAACAGAGTAAGTAAGTAAAAGTAAGATGCAGCTGGTAGTTGAGCTAATTACAGATTTGCTGAATGTGAACTTGAAGACAGCATAGAAATACAGAGGCATGGTTACATCCAGGAGGACTGAGGTGCTGTCATCAAAGGAAACAAAAAGCATCAGCAAAAGACACATTTTTGCTGGTCAGTCACTCTTCAACAGAACAAAAGATGGAATTCAGTTCTAAAACAAGAGTAACAACAGAGGGAAGATGCAAGAGTTGGTTGCGAAGGCAAAAAGAAACAAAACAAGCAAACAAAAATGAAACAAAACAATTTAAAGGGCCAAGTGGAGCAACATAGGCGTACGTGCATGTATGTACTCTCTCATCCCCAGCTCCTGCCATTGCAAGTCCTGAAAAGTCTATGGCAAAATGAGGGGAAAAGGAAGATGGAGAAAGAGGGAATTACAAAGTAATAATCATAAAGCAGTGAACTAAGAAAATTAGAATAGATGAGAGATTCTTTTTTTGTTAAAAAAGAGTAAAACTGTAAAAGTCATAGAAATGTCAGAAAAGTTCCAGAATGGGCAGTTTTTCTTCCGAAAAAGTACATGTTATGAACAACAGATTTTAAATGAAAAACATATGTTTTTTTGACTGCTTTTTCTGCTTGAATTCTGCAGAAGCCTCAAGTGAAACAAACCAACAGTATTTGTTTATTACTGATGTTTCCAGGACCTCATAGAATCATTTACAGTGTCGAAGGAACGCAAATATTGATCTGATTATTTCTATTGTCCAGCAACCTAGAAAGCAGGAAGTAACAGTTTCCATTAATAAACTGCAATTAGTAAGTCACAGAGCAGTTAAAACTTAGTGGAGAAAAAAAACATCCCCTCAAATACTACCTACCTCAAGCCTTGCTCTTCTAGAAAAGCAAGGAAATCTTTTTACTTTATTTCAGTACAAGACCTGCAGTAGCTGTTTCTTTTGTGTAGGAATTTCACAAAGGACCACCTTTGTTCTGCAGCATGCAGGGAAGCAAAGAACAGCTTTAAAGGACTGCTTTAGACCACTTTTAAAGGCTTGGAACCCAACCTTAAGGGCTTTTGTGGCTCAGGGGCTTCGAAGAGATGCTCCTGGGCTTGCTGAGACACTAGAAAGTTCCTGCTGTGTCAGCTCACTCCTGGCTTCAGTGCCAGATGAAGAAACGTGGCAGGGGATGAACACGTTGAAGCAATCCAAAGGCACACCTTCTTTATAACCATCGTTCTTGTTAGAGTGTGCAAACAAGAGACATGCACAAAGAAAATTTACAGGCACAGGAAAGTAAACCAGAATGGGACTTCAAAGGCCATTTAGACAATTCCCTTGTTTGGAAGCCAAGTATCCCATTTGCCAAGACCATCCCCAACAGATGTTTGTCGTGAAATCTGCAAATATACTTCACTGGCTCCCTTGGTAGCACGTTAGAATATTTAACTCTGTGTATAAAAAAATATTTTCCAAAATCTCACCTGAATTTTCTTGCTGAAAGGTCAGTTACATTTTATCTGAATCCCACATGTTCACACAGAACAATTTATCACTAACCGTAATAATGTTATACATATCAGAGACCATGATCATCTGCCGTAGCCTCTTATCCTCTAGTCTGAACAATCTCTATTATTTAATCCTTCTTTCAAAGGTCATGTTTTTCAAACCTTTTGTCATTCCGGTTCACTTCTCAGGCCTATCAGCAATGTGTCCATAGCTCTTAGAAGTTTGGGCCTGGAAACTGGGCATGCCAGTGAAAGATGACTGGTGTCACACAGAGAGAAGAAAAATGACCTCTGATATCTTACACAGAATGCATAGGTTAATACATGCCAGAATGAAATTTAGTGACACTCTGGACACAAAAATAAAAAAATAATAATTAAAAAAAAGATAAAGTTAGAATATTTATCAATTATCTGCACATCTAAGCACATCTAAGCACGAGTCTGTATGTATTCACTGCCTGCATGTGGAAAACACTATTTCCACGTGCAAGGAGCTGTGTATCATAAAACTTTATTTCTTCCAGTTATACTTAACACAAGCCAAGATTTTTCATAAGCACATGCCAAAATCTGGGCTCCTGAGCCCCTGTTTGGTTGCTGAAATAACTGGCTTTGATCTTTGCACGCTGTCAAGATGCAGTAGCACCTCGGTCTGCAAGCTCATAATCTCTGTAAATCTTAAGTACAGCCTCCAAATCTTAATTTTAAGCACTTATTTAATACTAAAACTTGAAAACAAAGCCATTACTTCTTGATGTTCAGTTTACCATAACTTAAGCTCTGCAGTCCTGGTACACAGAGTCATTCACTTTTTCAGCTCCCACACAGAAAGGTGGGGAGAATGTAATCAGTCCCTGGTTTCTCTCATAGCAGGCCTTGCTGCAGTTGAAATTAGCTCTGAAATAATGTTGACTTCAAAAAAGAATCAAATTTAACAATATTTTGATAAAGAAAAATAATTGATCTTAGAAGAACATCAAAGTTAATGTTTGGGAGTTTTGGAAATAAGTCATCCACTTGGGAGGAACTAGACTTCAATTAATGTTCAGAGCTTATCATTTTGAGTCAACATACTTCCACCATTCCTGTGCTTTAAGTCCAGGGGCAGATGATGCCAGCTCTGCTGCAGAGATTGCTGGAATCCCCTTTTGTATGCAGAGTGCTACTACCTAAAATTTACACAGCAAATTTTTTTTCAGAGCTGAAAATATATAAGATCTCTTCTCCGGTGATGCGACCACAGACTGACAGTAAGTCTTGCTATTCTGATTGGAAACACCCAGGTGGCTTGAGCAGCAGGAGAAGAAATGTTGGCTTGTTGGGCATGCAGCACTCACAGTGACTCCTGCTCTCTGATGACATGCTATGTTTCTTCCAGGGTATCCCATCCATGCTGTAGTGACTTTTAAAGATATGAACAGTACTAGCAGAAAGTAGTCAGTATCCTTTCCTCATCCCTAGCTCCACGTCCAAATGTTGCATCAGAGACAACAAAAGGATAATCATTTGGCATGAACATGATCAGTGCTTTCATGTAGGCACATTTCACTGGCATCACCAGCATGAGCTTATGAACTTAGTTAGCAGAAGTCTGGACTCCATGAACACTGCAGGTTTGGCAGTGATAGAACCTACAGCACCTGAGGCTACTCTGAAAAAAAAGGAGGGTGAAAAACTCTTTTCAGAAAAAAGTGGAATTATAATTGACTTGTCCTGAAGAATTCTTCATATTTTGAAGCACCTTTAAAGCTTATATTATGTTACAACTTCAGTAACTACATGAAATGTCTGCACTTTATTCTGCACTTTGCTGATAGAAGAGTGAGGAACACTGTAAGGATGTCACCACAGCCTTAGGCCACCTCCCATGTTCACTGAGCCCTTAATCCCTTCATTAAACTTCCCTGTGATAGCTCCTTGTTTATTTTGAACCTAACACAGGGGCTGCTGTATTGTAAATCTGAGATCACAAAGCCTTTATTGGCATTTATTGGTAATCATTGGCAAGTAGATAGATCGCTGAGAGAGCTTTTCACCCTCACATCCCTGTGGAAGGAGGAATTCTTAATATATGACTTGGCTGGAGTGGAGTTGGCTACTATTACGATCTAGATGATACTTTGTCCCTTTATATTCAGTAGGAGCATGAACACTTCCCTCAGTCTAGTAAGCTTCCACATCATAATCATTTCAAAATCAACAAGTCTCTAGCCTTCTCAGTGTTCTTTGATGTGGTCATTTATCATAAATATGTATGTCTGACCTGGAATACTTATTTGGAAACATTCTGATCTAAATGCTTGTCTTTCCTAGCATGGATATTTTATCGTTGACAAGCGGTTATAAATGATGGTGTCCCAATGAAATTCTCCTACTGTCATTCATTTTCCTTTTCTCTTGTTTAGAAGCAGGATTGTCTCAAAGAAAATAATCAATTTCAGATTAGCCACCAGCTTTCTGCTCAGTTCTCTGTAGGGGCAGAGACAGAAGTGGTATTTACATTCAAATTGATCTACTTGTTCTATCAAATGTAGAGTAGAGTAACAGAGAACGTAATATCGCAAAGTGGGAGATGGAAGACAAAAACCTGTGCTTCAATTTCTAAAGAAATATAATTGACTTTAGCACATTAATTCCAGTGTTGCCAAGATGAGACTGGGGTCTTCTTCACAGTCACATTCTGAAGGATTGATCAAATTTAACATGTTTTATGGACAGAGGTTTGCTGTCTGATCTCTAGATGATGGTCCAGAAGGACATGGCTTCTCCATGGAATCTTCTGTCACATTCATCTGTTGCATCTGGAAGTCAAAATATTGCAAAGCATTTCAAGTTATTCTAGATGCCTAAGGTTAGGCAGATAAAATTCCTGGTATTCAACAGACAGTCCTTAATTATAGATGGACAGTTACACACACCTTTATCTGTTTGCACACACAGACAAGCACATCACTGTAGCAAATCATTATAGATAATCGTACAATGAATCTCTCTTAAGAGTTTCTTTTAAGAGCTTTCCAGACTGTTCATTTTCAGGATTTTGTCTCTCCTCTAAGTTCATTTTCTCATAATTTCACCTTCATATTTCCACAGCACAACAAGGACTCCCATCCTTGTCATGTCTCCTGCCACATAGACAAACAGAATACTTCATTTTTCAGTGCTGTACATTTTCCACAAGCACAGAAATGCACGCAAGCACTCAAATAGAGAGTATCAAAGTGGCTGATAATTATCTTCCAAACAGATGGACATTGCTTATTCTACACATCACTCAGGAATGGTACGTTGTGTGTGCACAGACATGAAATACCATGAAGGAAACATCTGTTTATTCCTCTTTCACGAAGTGTCTCTTCAAAGTACATGTGTAAATCCAGTATAAAATAATAGCATTGATAGAATAAGCAAGTTTAGAACTCTTCCCAGCACCAATCTGGAAGTTTGGTAATAAAGGAAACCAACAGATGTAGATTATATTGAGAAGATTTCTTTCCACTTTATACTTCCCACATTATTTTTCTCATGTGCATTTTTGTCAAAATCGATATAGTACAACAAAAGACAGTAAATGAGTTATTTGAAAAAATATATATTCCTTGAATTTTTTTCAGGATTTCGGGAAAAGAAATTATAAGCCCCTTAACTCCTCACCTCCTTCTGAACTGCATTCACTTTCCAATTCGATGGACTCCAGCTGGGAACTTATTTGGGCTTGAGTAAAGAGGAAGAATTTTACCATCTCAGTACAATTCAGTCACAGATCTGAAGATCAGCATTCCCATTCTCTTCAGTGAAGGGACTTTCCGTGCACTTGTTTTTTGTTTGTTTGTTTGTTTTCTTTCCAAAAACAAGGAATTCCTTTCGATCCAGCCCTAAGGGACTCTTTCTCAAGGTTATTTATTGCATATCCCATGGGATCTTCCTAAGATCAACTGCTTAAACTTGGCAGAGAAAATTTGTAGATTTTCCTTCTCCGTGGAAATTTCTACTGTATAAGTCCACATTGTTGCAGAAGTCCATCTCATGGGAATGTCTATCTCCGAGGAAATATGGAACAGCTGTGATTTGGCAAGTGGTTTGCTTCTTCTGTATTTTATTCCATGAATTCATAGTTTATAAAACTTCCCGCAGCACAGTTGCTCCCAAGCAGAACTGGAAGAGATTGAAACCTTGCTCTTGCACATGTATCTTGCAAGATTTCATAAGGAGTGCAGACAGTAGCTGCTTCTTTTGTGCCACTTGAATCCAGCCACTTCCCATATCCTCTACAGAACTGTTGAGATTTTTTGACAAACATTCTTTGGGCTCAGTGGCCCAAAGAAATTCTTCATCAAGAGTGATGCAGATGAAATTTAGTCTAAAATCAGATGGTTTGAGGAGCTGGCTGCCATTTTCTTTTACTTAAATTGTCCTCACTAGATTCTTTCACGCACTGAATATCATCCCTAAAAAAATAAGCAGCCACAAAACAGGCTACATGGGAATAATAGAGTAATAATTTCTAACTACAGGATAATTGCTCCACCATTTAAATGCTGAAGTTTCCAACAATGTTCTTGACAGTTCTGATTTTGTCACCTCTGCAAGTGTGTCACCATATGCAAATACAGTGAGTGGTCATGCATGTTAAAAAAGCTACCACATGCTCTATGTCAGTTTGTCAAAAAGCTGTCCTCTTAATACCAATTACAAATAAAACAGATTACTACCACTTACAGTACACAGATATTATTTGGAATACTATTTAAGTGTGTTGACAACATGAATCATAGAATCATAGAACCACAAAATCATACGATAGTTTGGGTTGGAAGGGACCTTAAAGATCATCTACTCCAACCACTCTGCCATGGGCAGGGTGATCACCAGATCATGGCACTGAAAGTCCTGTCCATCTCAACTTTGAACACTTCCAAGGACGAGGCAACCACAACTTCGCTGGGAAACCCGATTCAGTGTCTGACCACCTTCAAAATGAAAAACTTCTTCCTTATTTCTGATCTAAAGCTACACTCTTTCAGTTGAATACTATTGACCCTTGTCTTGTCATTACAGACGTTTGATAGAATCTTTCTCCATCTTTCTTATAAGCCCCTCTTTATTTAATGGAAGGCCACAGTAAGTTTTCCCAAGACCCTCCTTTACTCCCAGATGAAAAACTTCAATTCTCTCAGTCTTTCTACAGAGGAAAAATGTTGCAGATCTCTAATTCTGTGGTACTCTTCTGGACCTGCTCCAACAGGTCCTTGCTTTTCTTGTATTAGAAGCCCCAGTGCTGCAGGTGGGGTTTCACGAGAGAGGAGTAGAGGAAGAGAATGACATCCCTCTACCTCCTGGCCAGACTCTTTTTATGCAAACCAGATTATGATAGGCTTTCACGGCTGCATTAGCACATTCAGGACTTGTATGCAGTTTTTCAGCCATCAGTATTATTGTGGTTTAACACAATAGGAAACTAAACACTACACAGCTGTTTGCTCACTCCCTACCCACTGGGGTTAGGGAAGAGAATTGAAACAAAAAGTTCAAGAACTTGTATGGAGATAAGGATGAGAAAGAGAGAAGGAAGGAAGGAAGGAAGGAAGGAAGGAAGGAAGGAAGGAAGGAA